>NC_092768.1:1860914-2049667 GCF_047496795.1 Chiloscyllium punctatum | reverse complement strand
GGGTGTGTGTGTGTGTGTGTGTAGGAGTGGGGTGTGTGTGTGTGTAGGAGTGGGGTGTGTGTGTGTGTAGGAGTGGGGTGTGTGTGTGTGTGTGTGTAGGAGTGGGGTGTGTGTGTGTGTAGGAGTGGGGTGTGTGTGTGTGTAGGAGTGGGGTGTGTGTGTGTGTAGGAGTGGGGTGTGTGTGTGTGTAGGAGTGGGTGTGTGTGTGTGTAGGAGTGGGGTGTGTGTGTGTGTAGGAGTGGTGTGTGTGTGTGTGTGTAGGAGTGGGGTGTGTGTGTGTGTAGGAGTGGGGTGTGTGTGTGTGTAGGAGTGGGTGTGTGTGTGTGTGTAGGAGTGGGGTGTGTGTGTGTGTAGGAGTGGGGTGTGTGTGTGTGTAGGAGTGGGTGTGTGGTGTGTAGGAGTGGGGTGTGTGTGTGTAGGAGTGGGGTGTGTGTGTGTGTAGGAGTGGGGTGTGTGTGTGTGTAGGAGTGGGGTGTGTGTGTGTGTAGGAGTGGGGTGTGTGTGTGTGTAGGAGTGGGGTGTGTGTGTGTGTGTGAGGAGTGGGGTGTGTGTGTAGGAGTGGGGTGTGTGTGTGTGTAGGGAGTGGGTGTGTGTGGTGTGTGTGTGTAGGAGTGGGGTGTGTGTGTGTGTAGGAGTGGGGTGTGTGTGTGTAGGAGTGGGGTGTGTGTGTGTGTAGGAGTGGGGGTGTGTGTGTGTAGGAGTGGGGGGTGTGTGTGTGTAGGAGTGGGGTGTGTGTGTGTGTGTAGGAGTGGGGTGTGTGTGTGTGTAGGAGTGGGGTGTGTGTGTGTGTAGGAGTGGGGTGTGTGTGTGTGTGTGTGTAGGAGTGGGGTGTGTGTGTGTGTAGGAGTGGGGTGTGTGTGTGTGTAGGAGTGGGGGGTGTGTGTGTGTGTGTGTAGGAGTGGGGTGTGTGTGTGTGTAGGAGTGGGGTGTGTGTGTGTGTGTAGGAGTGGGGTGTGTGTGTGTAGGAGTGGGGTGTGTGTGTGTGTGTGTGTAGGAGTGGGGTGTGTGTGTGTGTAGGAGTGGGGTGTGTGTGTGTAGGAGTGGGGTGTGTGTGTGTGTGTAGGAGTGGGGTGTGTGTGTGTAGGAGTGGGGGGTGTGTGTGTGTAGGAGTGGGGTGTGTGTGTGTGTGTAGGAGTGGGGTGTGTGTGTGTGTGTAGGAGTGGGGTGTGTGTGTGTGTAGGAGTGGGGTGTGTGTGTGTAGGAGTGGGGTGTGTGTGTGTGTGTAGGAGTGGGGTGTGTGTGTGTAGGAGTGGGGTGTGTGTGTGTGTGTAGGAGTGGGGTGTGTGTGTGTGTAGGAGTGGGGTGTGTGTGTGTGTAGGAGTGGGGTGTGTGTGTGTGTGTAGGAGTGGGGTGTGTGTGTGTAGGAGTGGGGTGTGTGTGTGTAGGAGTGGGGTGTGTGTGTGTAGGAGTGGGGTGTGTGTGTGTGTGTAGGAGTGGGGTGTGTGTGTGTGTAGGAGTGGGGTGTGTGTGTGTGTGTAGGAGTGGTGTGTGTGTGTGTGTGTGTAGGAGTGGGGGTGTGTGTGTGTGTGTGTAGGAGTGGGGTGTGTGTGTGTAGGAGTGGGGTGTGTGTGTGTGTGTAGGAGTGGGGTGTGTGTGTGTGTAGGAGTGGGGTGTGTGTGTGTAGGAGTGGGGTGTGTGTGTGTGTAGGAGTGGGGTGTGTGTGTGTAGGAGTGGGGTGTGTGTGTGTGTAGGAGTGGGGTGTGTGTGTGTAGGAGTGGGGTGTGTGTGTGTAGGAGTGGGGTGTGTGTGTGTGTGTAGGAGTGGGGTGTGTGTGTGTAGGAGTGGGGGTGTGTGTGTGTAGGAGTGGGGTGTGTGTGTGTGTGTAGGAGTGGGGTGTGTGTGTGTGTGTAGGAGTGGGGTGTGTGTGTGTGTAGGAGTGGGGTGTGTGTGTGTAGGAGTGGGGTGTGTGTGTGTGTGTAGGAGTGGGGTGTGTGTGTGTAGGAGTGGGGTGTGTGTGTGTGTGTGTAGGAGTGGGGTGTGTGTGTGTAGGAGTGGGGTGTGTGTGTGTGTGTAGGAGTGGGGTGTGTGTGTGTAGGAGTGGGGTGTGTGTGTGTGTAGGAGTGGGGTGTGTGTGTGTGTAGGAGTGGGGTGTGTGTGTGTGTGTAGGAGTGGTGTGTGTGTGTGTGTGTGTAGGAGTGGGGTGTGTGTGTGTGTGTGTAGGAGTGGGGTGTGTGTGTGTAGGAGTGGGGTGTGTGTGTGTGTGTAGGAGTGGGGTGTGTGTGTGTGTAGGAGTGGGGTGTGTGTGTGTGTAGGAGTGGGGTGTGTGTGTGTGTAGGAGTGGGGTGTGTGTGTGTGTAGGAGTGGGGTGTGTGTGTGTAGGAGTGGGGTGTGTGTGTGTGTAGGAGTGGGGTGTGTGTGTGTAGGAGTGGGGTGTGTGTGTGTGTAGGAGTGGGGTGTGTGTGTGTAGGAGTGGGGTGTGTGTGTGTAGGAGTGGGGTGTGTGTGTGTGTGTAGGAGTGGGGTGTGTGTGTGTAGGAGTGGGGGGTGTGTGTGTGTAGGAGTGGGTGTGTGTGTGTGTGTAGGAGTGGGTGTGTGTGTGTGTGTAGGAGTGGGGTGTGTGTGTGTGTAGGAGTGGGGTGTGTGTGTGTAGGAGTGGGGTGTGTGTGTGTGTGTAGGAGTGGGGTGTGTGTGTGTAGGAGTGGGGTGTGTGTGTGTGTGTAGGAGTGGGGTGTGTGTGTGTGTAGGAGTGGGGTGTGTGTGTGTGTAGGAGTGGGGTGTGTGTGTGTGTGTAGGAGTGGGGTGTGTGTGTGTAGGAGTGGGGTGTGTGTGTGTAGGAGTGGGGTGTGTGTGTGTGTGTAGGAGTGGGGTGTGTGTGTGTGTAGGAGTGGGGTGTGTGTGTGTGTGTAGGAGTGGGGTGTGTGTGTGTAGGAGTGGGGTGTGTGTGTGTGTGTAGGAGTGGGGTGTGTGTGTGTAGGAGTGGGTGTGTGTGCGTAGGAGTGGGGTGTGTGTGTGTAGGAGTGGGGTGTGTGTGTGTGTGTGTAGGAGTGGGGTGTGTGTGTGTGTAGGAGTGGGGTGTGTGTGTGTGTGTGTAGGAGTGGGGTGTGTGTGTGTGTCGGAGTGGGGTGTGTGTGTGTGTGTGTGTAGGAGTGGGGTGTGTGTGTGTGTAGGAGTGGGGGTGTGTGTGTGTAGGAGTGGGGTGTGTGTGTGTGTGTGTAGGAGTGGGGTGTGTGTGTGTAGGAGTGGGGTGTGTGTGTGTAGGAGTGGGGTGTGTGTGTGTGTAGGAGTGGGGTGTGTGTGTGTGTAGGAGTGGGGTGTGTGTGTGTGTAGGAGTGGGGTGTGTGTGTGTGTAGGAGTGGGGTGTGTGTGTGTGTAGGAGTGGGGTGTGTGTGTGTAAGAGTGGGGTGTGTGTGTGTAGGAGTGGGGTGTGTGTGTGTAGGAGTGGGGTGTGTGTGTGTGTAGGAGTGGGGTGTGTGTGTGTGTGTGTAGGAGTGGGGTGTGTGTGTGTAGGAGTGGGGTGTGTGTGTGTAGGAGTGGGGTGTGTGTGTGTGTAGGAGTGGGGTGTGTGTGTGTGTGTGTAGGAGTGGGGTGTGTGTGTGTAGGAGTGGGGTGTGTGTGTGTAGGAGTGGGGTGTGTGTGTGTGTAGGAGTGGGGTGTGTGTGTGTAGGAGTGGGGTGTGTGTGTGTAGGAGTGGGGTGTGTGTGTGTGTGTGTGTGTGTGTGTAGGAGTGGGTGTGTGTGTGTGTGTGTGTGTAGGAGTGGGGTGTGTGTGTGTAGGAGTGGGGTGTGTGTGTGTGTGTAGGAGTGGGGTGTGTGTGTGTAGGAGTGGTGTGTGTGTGTATAGGAGTGGGTGTGTGTGTGTGTGTAGGAGTGGGGTGTGTGTGTGTGTGTGTAGGAGTGGGGTGTGTGTGTGTAGGAGTGGGGTGTGTGTGTGTGTGTAGGAGTGGGGTGTGTGTGTGTAGGAGTGGGGTGTGTGTGTGTGTGTAGGAGTGGGGTGTGTGTGTGTAGGAGTGGGGTGTGTGTGTGTAGGAGTGGGGTGTGTGTGTGTAGGAGTGGGGTGTGTGTGTGTGTGTAGGAGTGGGGTGTGTGTGTGTAGGAGTGGGGTGTGTGTGTGTAGGAGTGGGGTGTGTGTGTAGGAGTGGGGTGTGTGTGTGTAGGAGTGGGGTGTGTGTGTGTGTAGGAGTGGGGTGTGTGTGTGTGTCGGAGTGGGGTGTGTGTGTGTGTGTAGGAGTGGGGTGTGTGTGTGTAGGAGTGGGGTGTGTGTGTGTAGGAGTGGGGTGTGTGTGTGTGTAGGAGTGGGGTGTGTGTGTGTGTGTGTGTAGGAGTGGGGTGTGTGTGTGTGTAGGAGTGGGGTGTGTGTGTGTGTAGGAGTGGGGTGTGTGTGTGTGTGTAGGAGTGGGGTGTGTGTGTGTGTGTAGGAGTGGGGTGTGTGTGTGTAGGAGTGGGGTGTGTGTGTGTGTAGGAGTGGGGTGTGTGTGTGTGTGTAGGAGTGGGGTGTGTGTGTGTGTGTAGGATGGGGTGTGTGTGTGTAGGAGTGGGGTGTGTGTGTGTGTAGGAGTGGGGTGTGTGTGTGTGTGTGTGTAGGAGTGGGGTGTGTGTGTGTGTAGGAGTGGGGTGTGTGTGTGTGTGTGTAGGAGTGGGGTGTGTGTGTGTAGGAGTGGGGTGTGTGTGTGTGTAGGAGTGGGGTGTGTGTGTGTAGGAGTGGGGTGTGTGTGTGTAGGAGTGGGGTGTGTGTGTGTAGGAGTGGGGTGTGTGTGTGTGTGTGTAGGAGTGGGGTGTGTGTGTGTGTCGGAGTGGGGTGTGTGTGTGTGTGTAGGAGTGGGGTGTGTGTGTGTAGGAGTGGGGTGTGTGTGTGTAGGAGTGGGGTGTGTGTGTGTAGGAGTGGGGTGTGTGTGTGTGTAGGAGTGGGGTGTGTGTGTGTGTGTGTGTAGGAGTGGGGTGTGTGTGTGTGTAGGAGTGGGGTGTGTGTGTGTGTAGGAGTGGGGTGTGTGTGTGTGTAGGAGTGGGGTGTGTGTGTGTGTGTAGGAGTGGGGTGTGTGTGTGTGTAGGAGTGGGGTGTGTGTGTGTGTAGGAGTGGGGTGTGTGTGTGTGTGTAGGAGTGGGGTGTGTGTGTGTAGGAGTGGGGTGTGTGTGTGTGTAGGAGTGGGGTGTGTGTGTGTGTGTGTGTAGGAGTGGGGTGTGTGTGTGTGTAGGAGTGGGGTGTGTGTGTGTGTGTGTAGGAGTGGGGTGTGTGTGTGTAGGAGTGGGGTGTGTGTGTGTGTAGGAGTGGGGTGTGTGTGTGTAGGAGTGGGGTGTGTGTGTGTAGGAGTGGTGTGTGTGTGTGTGTAGGAGTGGGGTGTGTGTGTGTGTGTGTAGGAGTGGGGTGTGTGTGTGTGTCGGAGTGGGGTGTGTGTGTGTGTGTAGGAGTGGGGTGTGTGTGTGTGTAGGAGTGGGTGTGTGTGTGTAGGTGTGAGGAGTGGGGTGTGTGTGTGTAGGAGTGGGGTGTGTGTGTGTAGGAGTGGGGTGTGTGTGTGTGTAGGAGTGGGTGTGTGTGTGTGTGTGTGTAGGAGTGGGGTGTGTGTGTGTGTAGGAGTGGGGTGTGTGTGTGTGTAGGAGTGGGGTGTGTGTGTGTGTGTAGGAGTGGGGTGTGTGTGTGTGTGTGTAGGAGTGGGGTGTGTGTGTGTAGGAGTGGGGTGTGTGGTGTAGGAGTGGGGTGTGTGTGTGTGTAGGAGTGGGGTGTGTGTGTGTGTGTGTGTAGGAGTGGGGTGTGTGTGTGTGTAGGAGTGGGGTGTGTGTGTGTGTAGGAGTGGGGTGTGTGTGTGTGTGTAGGAGTGGGGTGTGTGTGTGTGTGTAGGAGTGGGGGTGTGTGTGTGTGTAGGAGTGGGGTGTGTGTGTGTGTGTAGGAGTGGGGTGTGTGTGTGTAGGAGTGGGGTGTGTGTGTGTAGTAGGAGTGGGGTGTGTGTGTGTGTAGGAGTGGGGTGTGTGTGTGTAGGAGTGGGGAGTGTGTGTGTGTGTAGGAGTGGGGTGGTGTGTGTGTGTGTGTGTGTAGGAGTGGGGTGTGTGTGTGTGTAGGAGTGGGGTGTGTGTGTGTGTGTAGGAGTGGGGTGTGTGTGTGTGTGTGTGTGTGTAGGAGTGGGGTGTGTGTGTGTGTAGGAGTGGGGTGTGTGTGTGTAGGAGTGGGGTGTGTGTGTGTGTAGGAGTGGGGTGTGTGTGTGTGTGTAGGAGTGGGGTGTGTGTGTGTGTGTAGGAGTGGGGTGTGTGTGTGTGTAGGAGTGGGGTGTGTGTGTGTGTGTAGGAGTGGGGTGTGTGTGTGTGTGTGTGTGTGTAGGAGTGGGGTGTGTGTGTGTGTAGGAGTGGGGTGTGTGTGTGTAGGAGTGGGGTGTGTGTGTGTGTAGGAGTGGGGTGTGTGTGTGTGTGTAGGAGTGGGGTGTGTGTGTGTGTGTAGGAGTGGGGTGTGTGTGTGTGTAGGAGTGGGGTGTGTGTGTGTGTAGGAGTGGGGTGTGTGTGTGTGTGTGTAGGAGTGGGGTGTGTGTGTGTGTGTAGGAGTGGGGTGTGTGTGTGTGTAGGAGTGGGGTGTGTGTGTGTGTAGGAGTGGGGTGTGTGTGTGTGTAGGAGTGGGGTGTGTGTGTGTGTAGGAGTGGGGTGTGTGTGTAGGTAAGAGTGGGGTGTGTGTGTGTGTAGGAGTGGGGTGTGTGTGTGTAGGAGTGGGGTGTGGGTGTGTGTGTGTAGGAGTGGGTGTGTGTGTGTGTGTGTAGGAGTGGGGTGTGTGTGTGTGTAGGAGTGGGGTGTGTGTGTGTGTGTGTAGGAGTGGGGTGTGTGTGTGTAGGAGTGGGGTGTGTGTGTGTGTGTAGGAGTGGGGTGTGTGTGTGTAGGAGTGGGGTGTGTGTGTGTGTGTAGGAGTGGGGTGTGTGTGTGTGTAGGAGTGGGGTGTGTGTGTGTGTAGGAGTGGGGTGTGTGTGTGTGTGTGTGTAGGAGTGGGGTGTGTGTGTGTGTAGGAGTGGGGTGTGTGTGTGTGTAGGAGTGGGGTGTGTGTGTGTGTAGGAGTGGGGTGTGTGTGTGTGTAGGAGTGGGGTGTGTGTGTGTAGGAGTGGGGTGTGTGTGTGTGTGTGTGTAGGAGTGGGGTGTGTGTGTGTGTAGGAGTGGGGTGTGTGTGTGTAGGAGTGGGGTGTGTGTGTGTGTAGGAGTGGGGTGTGTGTGTGTGTAGGAGTGGGGTGTGTGTGTGTAGGAGTGGGTGTGTGTGTGTGTGTAGGAGTGGGGTGTGTGTGTGTAGGAGTGGGGTGTGTGTGTGTGTGTAGGAGTGGGGTGTGTGTGTGTGTAGGAGTGGGGTGTGTGTGTGTGTAGGAGTGGGGTGTGTGTGTGTGTGTGTAGGAGTGGGGTGTGTGTGTGTGTAGGAGTGGGGTGTGTGTGTGTGTAGGAGTGGGGTGTGTGTGTGTGTAGGAGTGGGGTGTGTGTGTGTGTAGGAGTGGGGTGTGTGTGTGTAGGAGTGGGGTGTGTGTGTGTGTGTGTAGGAGTGGGGTGTGTGTGTGTGTAGGAGTGGGGTGTGTGTGTGTAGGAGTGGGGTGTGTGTGTGTGTGTAGGAGTGGGGTGTGTGTGTGTGTAGGAGTGGGGTGTGTGTGTGTAGGAGTGGGGTGTGTGTGTGTGTGTAGGAGTGGGGTGTGTGTGTGTAGGAGTGGGGTGTGTGTGTGTGTGTAGGAGTGGGGTGTGTGTGTGTGTAGGAGTGGGGTGTGTGTGTGTGTAGGAGTGGGGTGTGTGTGTGTGTGTGTAGGAGTGGGGTGTGTGTGTGTGTAGGAGTGGGGTGTGTGTGTGTGTAGGAGTGGGGTGTGTGTGTGTAGGAGTGGGGTGTGTGTGTGTAGGAGTGGGGTGTGTGTGTGTAGGAGTGGGGTGTGTGTGTGTGTGTAGGAGTGGGGTGTGTGTGTGTGTAGGAGTGGGGTGTGTGTGTGTGTAGGAGTGGGGTGTGTGTGTGTGTGTAGGAGTGGGGTGTGTGTGTGTGTAGGAGTGGGGTGTGTGTGTGTGTAGGAGTGGGGTGTGTGTGTGTGTAGGAGTGGGGAGTGTGTGTGTGTAGGAGTGGGGTGTGTGTGTGTGTGTGTAGGAGTGGGGTGTGTGTGTGTAGGAGTGGGGTGTGTGTGTGTGTAGGAGTGGGGTGTGTGTGTGTGTAGGAGTGGGGTGTGTGTGTGTGTAGGAGTGGGGTGTGTGTGTGTGTAGGAGTGGGGAGTGTGTGTGTGTAGGAGTGGGGTGTGTGTGTGTGTGTGTAGGAGTGGGGTGTGTGTGTGTAGGAGTGGTGTGTGTGTGTGTAGGAGTGGGGTGTGTGTGTGTGTAGGAGTGGGGTGTGTGTGTGTGTAGGAGTGGGGTGTGTGTGTGTGTAGGAGTGGGGAGTGTGTGTGTGTAGGAGTGGGGTGTGTGTGTGTAGGAGTGGGGTGTGGGTGTGTGTGTGTAGGAGTGGGGTGTGTGTGTGTGTAGGAGTGGGGTGTGTGTGTGTGTGTAGGAGTGGGGTGTGTGTGTGTAGGAGTGGGGTGTGTGTGTGTGTAGGAGTGGGGTGTGTGTGTGTGTAGGAGTGGGGTGTGTGTGTGTAGGAGTGGGGTGTGTGTGTGTGTAGGAGTGGGGTGTGTGTGTGTGTAGGAGTGGGGTGTGTGTGTGTGTAGGAGTGGGGTGTGTGTGTGTGTAGGAGTGGGGAGTGTGTGTGTGTAGGAGTGGGGTGTGTGTGTGTAGGAGTGGGGTGTGTGTGTGTGTGTGTAGGAGTGGGGTGTGTGTGTGTAGGAGTGGTGTGTGTGTGTGTAGGAGTGGGGTGTGTGTGTGTGTAGGAGTGGGGTGTGTGTGTGTGTAGGAGTGGGGTGTGTGTGTGTGTAGGAGTGGGGAGTGTGTGTGTGTAGGAGTGGGGTGTGTGTGTGTAGGAGTGGGGTGTGGGTGTGTGTGTGTAGGAGTGGGGTGTGTGTGTGTGTAGGAGTGGGGTGTGTGTGTGTGTGTAGGAGTGGGGTGTGTGTGTGTAGGAGTGGGGTGTGTGTGTGTGTGTGTAGGAGTGGGGTGTGTGTGTGTAGGAGTGGTGTGTGTGTGTGTAGGAGTGGGGTGTGTGTGTGTGTGTGTAGGAGTGGGGTGTGTGTGTGTAGGAGTGGTGTGTGTGTGTGTAGGAGTGGGGTGTGTGTGTGTGTGTGTAGGAGTGGGGTGTGTGTGTGTGTCGGAGTGGTCGGTGGGTGTGTGTGTGTGTGTAGGAGTGGGGTGTGTGTGTGTAGGAGTGGGGTGTGTGGTGTAGGAGTGGGGTGTGTGTGTGTAGGAGTGGGGTGTGTGTGTGTGTAGGAGTGGGGTGTGTGTGTGTGTGTGTGTGTAGGAGTGGGGTGTGTGTGTGTGTAGGAGTGGGGTGTGTGTGTGTGTGTAGGAGTGGGGTGTGTGTGTGTGTAGGAGTGGGGTGTGTGTGTGTGTAGGAGTGGGGTGTGTGTGTGTGTGTAGGAGTGGGTGTGTGTGTGTGTAGGAGTGGGGTGTGTGTGTGTGTAGGAGTGGGGTGTGTGTGTGTGTGTAGGAGTGGGGTGTGTGTGTGTGTGTAGGAGTGGGGTGTGTGTGTGTGTAGGAGTGGGGTGTGTGTGTGTGTAGGAGTGGGTGTGTGTGTGTGTGAAGGAGTGGGGTGTGTGTGTGTAGGAGTGGGGTGTGTGTGTGTGTGTAGGAGTGGGGTGTGTGTGTGTGTAGGAGTGGGGTGTGTGTGTGTGTAGGAGTGGGGTGTGTGTGTGTGTAGGAGTGGGGTGTGTGTGTGTGTAGGAGTGGGGTGTGTGTGTGTGTAGGAGTGGGGTGTGTGTGTGTGTGTAGGAGTGGGGTGTGTGTGTGTGTGTAGGAGTGGGGTGTGTGTGTGTGTGTAGGAGTGGGGTGTGTGTGTGTGTGTAGGAGTGGGGTGTGTGTGTGTGTGTAGGAGTGGGGTGTGTGTGTGTGTGTAGGAGTGGGGTGTGTGTGTGTAGGAGTGGGGTGTGTGTTTGTAGGAGTGGGGTGTGTGTGTGTGTGTAGGAGTGGGGTGTGTGTGTGTAGGAGTGGGGTGTGTGTGTGTAGGTAGGAGTGGGGTGTGTGTGTGTGTAGGAGTGGGGTGTGTGTGTGTAGGAGTGGGGAGTGTGTGTGTGTGTAGGAGTGGGGTGTGTGTGTGTGTGTGTGTGTGTAGGAGTGGGGTGTGTGTGTGTGTAGGAGTGGGGTGTGTGTGTGTGTGTAGGAGTGGGGTGTGTGTGTGTGTGTGTGTGTGTAGGAGTGGGGTGTGTGTGTGTGTAGGAGTGGGGTGTGTGTGTGTGTAGGAGTGGGGTGTGTGTGTGTGTGTAGGAGTGGGGTGTGTGTGTGTGTGTAGGAGTGGGGTGTGTGTGTGTGTAGGAGTGGGGTGTGTGTGTGTGTGTAGGAGTGGGGTGTGTGTGTGTGTGTGTGTGTGTGTAGGAGTGGGGTGTGTGTGTGTGTAGGAGTGGGGTGTGTGTGTGTAGGAGTGGGGTGTGTGTGTGTGTAGGAGTGGGGTGTGTGTGTGTGTGTAGGAGTGGGGTGTGTGTGTGTGTAGAGTGGGGTGTGTGTGTGTAGGAGTGGGGTGTGTGTGTGTGTGTGTAGGAGTGGGGTGTGTGTGTGTGTGTAGGAGTGGGGTGTGTGTGTGTGTAGGAGTGGGGTGTGTGTGTGTGTAGGAGTGGGGTGTGTGTGTGTGTAGGAGTGGGGTGTGTGTGTAGGTAAGAGTGGGGTGTGTGTGTGTGTGTAGGAGTGGGGTGTGTGTGTGTAGGAGAGGGGTGTGGGTGTGTGTGTGTAGGAGTGGGTGTGTGTGTGTAGGTAGGAGTGGGGTGTGTGTGTGTGTGTGTAGGAGTGGGGTGTGTGTGTGTGTAGGAGTGGGGTGTGTGTGTGTAGGAGTGGGGTGTGTGTGTGTGTAGGAGTGGGGTGTGTGTGTGTAGGAGTGGGGTGTGTGTGTGTGTGTAGGAGTGGGGTGTGTGTGTGTGTAGGAGTGGGGAGTGTGTGTGTAGGAGTGGTGTGTGTGTGTGTGTGTAGGAGTGGGGTGTGTGTGTGTGTGTAGGAGTGGGGTGTGTGTGTGTAGGAGTGGGGTGTGTGTGTGTCGGAGTGGGGTGTGTGTGTGTGTAGGAGTGGGGTGTGTGTGTGTGTGTAGGAGTGGGGTGTGTGTGTGTGTGTAGGAGTGGGGTGTGTGTGTGTGTGTAGGAGTGGGGTGTGTGTGTGTAGGAGTGGGGTGTGTGTGTGTGTAGGAGTGGGGTGTGTGTGTGTGTAGGAGTGGGGTGTGTGTGTGTGTAGGAGTGGGGTGTGTGTGTGTAGGAGTGGGGTGTGTGTTTGTAGGAGTGGGTGTGTGTGTGTGTGTAGGAGTGGGGTGTGTGTGTGTAGGAGTGGGGAGTGTGTGTGTGTGTAGGAGTGGGGTGTGTGTGTGTGTGTGTGTGTGTAGGAGTGGGGTGTGTGTGTGTGTAGGAGTGGGGTGTGTGTGTGTGTGTAGGAGTGGGGTGTGTGTGTGTGTGTGTGTGTGTAGGAGTGGGGTGTGTGTGTGTGTAGGAGTGGGGTGTGTGTGTGTAGGAGTGGGGTGTGTGTGTGTGTAGGAGTGGGGTGTGTGTGTGTGTGTAGGAGTGGGGTGTGTGTGTGTGTGTAGGAGTGGGGTGTGTGTGTGTGTAGGAGTGGGGTGTGTGTGTGTGTGTAGGAGTGGGGTGTGTGTGTGTGTGTGTGTGTAGGAGTGGGGTGTGTGTGTGTGTAGGAGTGGGGTGTGTGTGTGTAGGAGTGGGGTGTGTGTGTGTGTAGGAGTGGGGTGTGTGTGTGTGTGTAGGAGTGGGGTGTGTGTGTGTGTAGGAGTGGGGTGTGTGTGTGTAGGAGTGGGTGTGTGTGTGTGTGTGTAGGAGTGGGGTGTGATGTGTGTGTGTAGGAGTGGGGTGTGTGTGTGTGTAGGAGTGGGGCGTGTGTGTGTGTAGGAGTGGGGTGTGTGTGTGTGTAGGAGTGGGGTGTGTGTGTAGGTAAGAGTGGGGTGTGTGTGTGTGTGTAGGAGTGGGGTGTGTGTGTGTAGGAGAGGGGTGTGTGTGTGTGTAGGAGTGGGGTGTGTGTGTGTGTAGGAGAGGGGTGTGTGTGTGTAGGTAGGAGTGGGGTGTGTGTGTGTAGGTAGGAGTGGGGTGTGTGTGTGTGTCGGAGTGGGGTGTGTGTGTGTGTAGGAGTGGGGTGTGTGTGTGTGTAGGAGTGGGGTGTGTGTGTGTGTAGGAGAGGGGTGTGTGTGTGTGTAGGAGTGGGGAGTGTGTGTGTGTCGGAGTGGGGTGTGTGTGTGTGTAGGAGTGGGGTGTGTGTGTGTGTAGGAGTGGGGTGTGTGTGTGTGTAGGAGAGGGGTGTGTGTGTGTGTAGGAGTGGGGTGTGTGTGTGTGTAGGAGTGGGGAGTGTGTGTGTGTCGGAGTGGGGTGTGTGTGTGTGTAGGAGTGGGGAGTGTGTGTGTAGGAGTGGGGTGTGTGTGTGTGTAGGAGTGGGGTGTGTGTGTGTGTGTGTAGGAGTGGTGTGTGTGTGTGTGTGTAGGAGTGGGGTGTGTGTGTGTGTGTAGGAGTGGGGTGTGTGTGTGTAGGAGTGGGGTGTGTGTGTGTCGGAGTGGGGTGTGTGTGTGTGTAGGAGTGGGGTGTGTGTGTGTGTGTGTGTGTGTGTGTGTAGGAGTGGGGTGTGTGTGTGTAGGAGTGGGGTGTGTGTGTGTCGGAGTGGGTGTGTGTGTGTGTAGGAGTGGGGTGTGTGTGTGTGTGTAGGAGTGGGGTGTGTGTGTGTAGGAGTGGGGTGTGTGTGTGTAGGAGTGGGGTGTGTGTGTGTAGGAATGGGGTGTGTGTGTGTGTAGGAGTGGGGTGTGTGTGTGTGTGTGTGTGTAGGAGTGGGGTGTGTGTGTGTAGGAGTGGGGTGTGTGTGTGTCGGAGTGGGGTGTGTGTGTGTGTGTGTGTGTGTGTGTGTGTGTGTGATCTTTTCTATGGTAAGTGATCAGCCCCATGGGTAATACAGGTACGCAATCCTTTATCCGAAATCCAAAAAGGCTCCAAATTCTGAAGTCTTTATCATGACATTTTCTTTTCTGTATAAGATGGTTGTTTGTGCGAATGAGTGACCCAACCCCACCCCCCGTCACTCAGATGTGAAGATGGCGGTGTTGCCCAGTACTGGCAGGTGTCAATGGTGTCTCAGCCCTTGTACTGGTCAGACCTGGGTCTGCCGTTTGGTAAGACTTTCCATACATCACTGTCAAAACATCATTTATTCTGGAATCCGAAAAGTCCTAAATGTGAGAAACAACCGGCCCCAAGGATTCGGGTAAAGGATTGTGTATCTGTATTTCCTGGACGTGTCGGAGGATTTCAACGATGGTTCTACCTGTCTTGCCAACCAGCTCCACCACCCCCCCCCCCCCACTCCCCGGCGCGTACTAAATGCTGGCAGAGGGCGGGTTTGCTTGCGATTTCAGCTCCCACTTCCCCTCGCGCGCTCTGATACTCACTGCGGACGCTGATTTTAAAGTCACACTTGCGACACACAACATAGTCCTCAGGCCCGGGGAGCACCAGGATCGTTCCACACTCGGGGCAGAAATCCGGGTCACACTGGAAACAAGAATCGGACATCGCGGGGTCTGCGGAGATCAGAAGAAAGGAACACCGAAACATGCACAACGTCCTCCGAGGGCACGGCGTGGTAGATCCAGAGGGGTCGCACGCGTTCGTGGGAAAGTCTACAACCAGTGTGGAGTAATCTTGGAGTATGGGGTGACTGAGAAATGTCTTCCGTCGGATGATAGTGAACCTATCGAGAGGGCTGTCGAAGCTGAGCTATATTCAAGGCTGAGGAAGATCAACTTTTAATCAGAAAAAGAATGAAGGGAATCTCGAGGAAGTGAAATTGACGATTATCAGATTAGCCATGATCACACTGAATAACACAACAGATTCGATGGGCGACTGCTGTACCTTGGGCTCAAATGGGAAACCACCTTTTATTCTTTTCAGCAGTTAGATCACCCACTGAAGGTGAAAACTGGATGCTCCTACCTCCAGATGCAGGTTTGCAATGTGTAAAAAAAATTTGAGGACAGAAATTGACTGTGCACAGATTAACACAAATCCCAGTGTGGCCCTTCAGGGGTGGCTCGCTGTCAGATGGTCAGTACTGAGGGAGTGCTGCACTGTCAGAGGGTCAGTACTGAGGGAGTGCTGCACTGTCAGAGGGTCAGTACTGAGGGAGTGCCGCACTGTCAGAGGGTCAGTACTGAGGGAATGCTGCACTGTCAGAGGGTCAGTGCCGAGGGAGTGCCGCACTGTCAGAGGGTCAGTACTGAGGGAGTGCTGCACTGTCAGAGGGTCAGTACTGAGGGAGTGCCGCACTGTCAGAGGGTCAGTACTGAGGGAGTGCTGCACTGTGAGAGGGTCAGTGCCGAGGGAGTGCCGCACTGTCAGAGGGTCAGTACTGAGGGAGTGCTGCACTGTGAGAGGGTCAGTGCCGAGGGAGTGCTGCACTGTGAGAGGGTCAGTGCCGAGGGAGTGCTGCACTGTCAGAGGGTCAGTACTGAGAGAGTGCCGCACTGTCAGAGGGGTCAGTACTGAGAGAGTGCCGCACTATCAGAGGGTCAGTACTGAAGGAGTGCTGCACTGTCAGAGGGTCAGTACTGAGGGAGTGCTGCACTGTCAGAGGGTCAGTGCCGAGGGAGTGCCGCACTGTCAGAGGGTCAGTGCCGAGGGAGTGCCGCACTGTCAGAGGGTCAGTGCCGAGGGAGTGCTGCACTGTCAGTGGGTCAGTGCTGAGGGAGTGCCGCACTGTCAGAGAGTCAGTACTGAGGGAGTGCCGCACTGTCAGAGGGTCAGTACTGAGGGAGTGCCGCACTGTCAGAGGGTCAGTACTAGGGGGCTGAGGGAGTGCCGCACTGTCAGAGGTCAGTGCTGAGGGAGTGCCGCACTGTCAGAGAGTCAGTACTGAGGGAGTGCCGCACTGTCAGAGGGTCAGTACTGAGGGAGTGCCGCACTGTCAGAGGGTCAGTACTGAGGGAGTGCCGCACTGTCAGAGGGTCAGTACTGAGGGAGTACTGCACTGTCAGTGGGTCAGTGCTGAGGGAGTGCCGCACTGTCAGAGGTTCAGTACTGAGGGAGTGCTGCACTGTCAGAGGGTCAGTACTGAGGGAGTGCTGCACTGTCAGAGGGTCAGTACTGAGGGAGTGCCGCACTGTCAGAGGGTCAGTGCTGAGGGAATGCTGCACTGTCAGAGGGTCAGTACTGAGGGAGTGCCGCACTGTCAGAGGTCAGTACTGAGAGAGTGCCGCACTGTCAGAGGATCAGTACTGAGGGAGTGCCGCACTGTCAGAGGATCAGTACTGAGGGAGTGCCGCACTGTCAGAGGGTCAGTACTGAGGGAGTGCCGCACTGTCAGAGGGTCAGTACTGAGGGAGCACCGCACTGTCAGAGGGTCAGTACTGAGGGAGTGCCGCACTGTCAGAGGGTCAGTACTGAGGGAGTGCCGCACTGTCAGAGGGTCAGTACTGAGGGAGTGCCGCACTGTCAGAGGGTCAGTACTGAGGGAGTGCCGCACTGTCAGAGGGTCAGTACTGAGGGAGTGCCGCACTGTCAGAGGGTCAGTACTGAGGGAGTGCTACACTGTCAGAGGGTCAGTACTGTGGGAGTGCTGCACTGTCAGAGGGTCAGTACTGAGGGAGTGCCGCACTGTCAGAGGGTCAGTACTGAGGGAGTGCCGCACTGTCAGAGGGTCAGTACTGAGGGAGTGCCGCACTGTCAGAGGGTCAGTACTGAGGGAGTGCCGCACTGTCAGAGGGTCAGTACTGAGGGAGTGCTACACTGTCAGAGGGTCAGTACTGAGGGAGTGCCGCACTGTCAGAGGGTCAGTACTGAGGGAGTGCCGCACTGTCGGAGAGTAGTACTGAGGGAGTGCTGCACTGTCAGAGGGTCAGTACTGAGGGAGTGCTACACTGTCAGAGGGTCAGTACTGAGGGAGTGCTGCACTGTCAGAGGGTCAGTACTGAGGGAGTGCCGCACTGTCAGAGGGTCAGTACTGAGGGAGTGCTGCACTGTCAGAGGGTCAGTACTGAGGGAGTGCTACACTGTCAGAGGGTCAGTACTGAGGGAGTGCTGCACTGTCAGAGGGTGAGTACTGAGGGAGTGCCGCACTGTCAGAGGGTCAGTGCTGAGGGAGTGCCGCACTATCAGAGGATCAGTACTGAGGGAGTGCAGCACTGTCAGAGGGTCAGTACTGAGGGAGTGCCGCACTGTCAGAGGGTCAGTGCTGAGGGAGTGCTGCACTGTCAGAGGGTCAGTACTGAGGGAGTGCTGCACTGTCAGAGGGTCAGTACTGAGGGAGTGCTACACTGTCAGAGGATCAGTGCTGAGGGAGTGCCGCACTGTCAGAGGGTCAGTACTGAGGGAGTGCTGCACTGTCAGAGGGTCAGTACTGAGGGAGTGCCGCACTGTCAGAGGGTCAGTACTGAGGGAGTGCTGCACTGTCAGAGGATCAGTGCTGAGGGAGTGCTGCACTGTCAGAGGGTCAGTACTGAGGGAGTGCTACACTGTCAGAGGATCAGTGCTGAGGGAGTGCCGCACTGTCAGAGGGTCAGTGCTGAGGGAGTGCAGCACTGTCAGAGGGTCAGTGCTGAGGGAGTGCCGCACTGTCAGAGTGTCTGGTGCCGGTACATCCTTTCTAAGTGAGAGGCCTAAACCTGCGCATAGTCCTCCAGGTGTGGCCCGATCAGGACCCTATACAGATCCAACATCACCGCCCTCTGCTTTTAAACTCAATCCCTTTTGCACCGAAGGACATCATTCCACTTGCCTCCTGAATGACCTGTTGGACGTGCCTCGCTTGACAGGAGGCTCCAGCATTTCTTACCCCCGGTTAAGCTGAACCCAGTCTATAATTCCCCATCTTTTATCCCCCTTTACCCCCTTTTCCTTTACAATAATTAATCAGCTTTGGGGGGGGGGGGGGGTCACATGTCCCTTGACCAACATTAACCTTAATCCCAATGTCCTCTCACAGGAGCAGGTAGTTTGTTGGGATCTTGCCGTGCCCGACTTCCCCCCCTCCCCCACCCCCCAACTCACTGCACACTTCCTTCCAGAGATGTTGTGAGTGGTAGCAGGCGCTACACGAATGCAGTAGTGATTTTGTTTATTTTTCTGTCTCCTCCTCCCCCCCCCCATTATCCTGGGCCCACGTCAAAGCAAAACACCTCCCCGAAACGGGGCGCCTCAACTGAATGCGGATGTGGGTCACACTCACCTGCGGCCTAGCGCTCAGGCTCCGGCCACGGAAACAGGAAACATCGGGCCCAAGCGACCCAGGCGGCCGCCGCGGACAGCGCCGCCAGGAGGACGGGAGGAGGAGCCGCCGCGGACAGCGCCGCCAGGAGGACGGGAGGAGGAGCCGCCGCGGACAGCGCCGCCAGGAGGACGGGAGGAGGAGCCGCCGCGGACAGCGCCGCCAGGAGGACGGGAGGAGCCGCCGCGGACAGCGCCGCCAGAAGGACGGGAGGAGGAGCCGTCGCGGACAGCGCCGCCAGGAGGACGGGAGGAGCCGCCGCGGACAGCGCCGCCAGGAGGACGGGAGGAGGAGCCGCCGCGGACAGCGCCGCCAGGAGGACGGGAGGAGAAGCCGCCGCGGACAGCGCCGCCAGGAGGCCGGGAGGAGGAGCCGCCGCGGACAGCGCCGCCAGGAGGACGGGAGGAGGAACCGCCGCGGACAGCGCCGCCAGGAGGACGGGAGGAGAAGCCGCCGCGGACAGCGCCGCCAGGAGGCCGGGAGGAGGAGCCGCCGCGGACAGCGCCGCCAGGAGGCCGGGAGGAGCCGCCGCTGACAGCGCCGCCAGGAGGACAGGAGGAGCCGCCGCGGACAGCGCCGCCAGGAGGACGGGAGGAGGAGCCGCCGCGGACAGCGCCGCCAGGAGGACGGGAGGAGGAGCCGCCGCGGACAGCGCCGCCAGGAGGACGGGAGGAGGAGCCGCCGCGGGCAGCGCCGCCAGGAGGACGGGAGGAGCCGCCGCGGACAGCGCCGCCAGGAGGACGGGAGTAGCCGCCGCGGACAGCGCCGCCAGGAGGACAGGAGGAGCCGGCGCGGACAGCGCCGCCAGGAGGACGGGAGGAGGAGCCGCCGCGGACAGCGCCGCCAGGAGGACAGGAGGAGGAACCGCCGCGCACAGCGCCGCCTGGAGGACGGGAGGAGCCGCCAGGAACCAAACTGAATGTAGACTGCTGTAGGGGGACACAGTGACCAGGTCTATCAGGGAGATACACTGACTGCTGTAGGGGGACACAGTGACCAGGTCTATCAGGGAGATACACTGACTGCTGTAGGGGACACAGTGACCAGGTCTATCAGGGAGATACACTGACTGCTGTAGGGAGACACAGTGACCAGATCTACCAGGGAGATACACTGACTGCTGTAGAGGACACAGTGACCAGGTCTATCAGGGAGATACACTGACTGCTGTAGGGGGACACAGTGACCAGGTCTATCAGGGAGATACACTGACTGCTGTAGGGGACACAGTGACCAGGTCTATCAGGGAGATACACTGACTGCTGTAGGGGACACAGTGACCAGGTCTATCAGGGAGATACACTGACTGCTATAGGGGACACAGTGACCAGGTCTATCAGGGAGATACACTGACTGCTGTAGGGGACACAGTGACCAGGTCTATCAGGGAGATACACTGACTGCTATAGGGGACACAGTGACCAGGTCTATCAGGGAGATACACTGACTGCTGTAGGGGGACACAGTGACCAGGTCTATCAGGGAGATACACTGACTGCTGTAGGGGGACACAGTGACCAGGTCTATCAGGGAGATACACTGACTGCTGTAGGGGGCCCAGTGACCAGGTCTATCAGGGAGATACACTGACTGCTATAGGGGGACACAGTGACCAGATCTACCAGGGAGATACACTGACTGCTGTAGAGGACACAGTGACCAGGTCTATCAGGGAGATACACTGACTGCTGTAGGGGGACACAGTGACCAGGTCTATCAGGGAGATACACTGACTTCTGTAGGGGACACGGTGACCAGGTCTATCAGGGAGATACACTGACTGCTGTAGGGGACACGGTGACCAGGTCTATCAGGGAGATACACTGACTGCTGTAGGGGACACGGTGACCAGGTCTATCAGGGAGATACACTGACTGCTGTAGGGGACACGGTGACCAGGTCTATCAGGGAGATACACTGACTGCTGTAGGGGGACACGGTGACCAGGTCTATCAGGGAGATACACTGACTGCTGTAGGGGACACAGTGACCAGGTCTATCAGGGAGATACACTGACTGCTGTAGGGGACACAGTGACCAGGTCTATCAGGGAGATACACTGACTGCTGTAGGGGACACAGTGACCAGGTCTATCAGGGAGATACACTGACTGCTGTAGGGGACACAGTGACCAGGTCTATCAGGGAGATACACTGACTGCTGTAGGGGCTCCCACCAGGTCTATCAGGGAGATACACTGACTGCTGTAGGGGACACAGTGACCAGGTGTATCAGGGAGATACACTGACTGCTGTAGGGGCTCCCACCAGGTCTATCAGGGAGATACACTGACTGCTGTAGGGGACACAGTGACCAGGTCTATCCGGGAGATACACTGACTGCTGTAGGGGACACGGTGAACAGGTCTATCAGGGAGATACACTGACTGCTGTAGGGGACACAGTGACCAGATCTATCAGGGAGATACACTGACTGCTGTAGGGGGACACAGTGACCAGGTCTATCAGGGAGATACACTGACTGCTATAGGGGGACACAGTGACCAGGTCTATCAGGAAGATACACTGACTGCTGTAGGGGGACACGGAGACCAGGTCTATCAGGGAGATACACTGACTGCTGTAGGGGGCCCAGTGACGAGGTCTATCAGGGAGATACACTGACTGCTATAGGGGGACACAGTGACGAGGTCTATCAGGGAGATACACTGACTGCTGCAGGGGGCCCAGTGAACAGGTCTATTTGGGAGATACACTGACTGCTGTAGGGGGCCCAGTGAACAGGTCTATCTGGGAGATACACTGACTGCTGTCGGGGGACACAGTGACCATGTCTATCAGTGAGATACACTGACTGCTGTAGGGGACACAGTGACCAGGTCTATCAGGGAGATACACTGACTGCTGTAGAGGACACAGTGACCAGGTCTATCAGGGAGATACACTGACTAGGTCTATCAGGGAGATACACTGACTGCTGTAGGGGACACAGTGACCAGGTCTATCAGGGAGATACACTGACTGCTGTAGGGGGACACAGTGACCAGATCTATCAGGGAGATACACTGACTGCTGTAGGGGGACACAGTGACCAGGTCTATCAGGGAGATACACTGACTGCTGTAGGGGGACACAGTGACCAGGTCTATCAGGGAGATACACTGACTGCTGTAGGGGACACAGTGACCAGGTCTATCAGGGAGATACACTGACTGCTGTAGGGGGACACAGTGACCAGGTCTATCAGGGAGATACACTGCCCGCTGTAGGGGACACAGTGACCAGGTCTATCAGGGAGATACACTGACTGCTGTAGGGGACACAGTGACCAGGTCTATCAGGGAGATACACTGACTGCTGTAGGGGGACACAGTGACCAGGTCTATCAGGGAGATACACTGACTGCTGTAGGGGGACACAGTGACGAGGTCTATCAGGGAGATACACTGACTGCTGTAGGGGGACACAGTGACCAGGTCTATCAGGGAGATACACTGACTGCTGTAGGGAGACACAGTGACCAGGTCTATCAGGGAGATACACTGACTGCTGTAGGGGGACACAGTGACCAGGTCTATCAGGGAGATACACTGACTGCTGTAGGGAGACACAGTGAGCAGGTCTATCAGGGAGATACACTGACTAGGTCTATCGGGGAGATACACTGACTGCTGTAGGGGACACAGTGACCAGGTCTCTCAGGGAGATACACTGACTGCTGTAGGAGGCCCAGTGACCAGGTCTATCAGGGAGATACACTGACTGCTGTAGGGGGACACAGTGACCAGGTCTATCAGGGAGATACACTGACTGCTGTAGGGGGACACAGTGACCAGGTCTATCAGGGAGATACACTGACTAGGTCTATCAGGGAGATACACTGACTGCTGTAGGGGACACAGTGACCAGGTCTATCAGGGAGATACACTGACTGCTGTAGGGGGACACAGTGACCAGATCTATCAGGGAGATACACTGACTGCTGTAGGGGGACACAGTGACCAGGTCTATCAGGGAGATACACTGACTGCTGTAGGGGGACACAGTGACCAGGTCTATCAGGGAGATACACTGACTGCTGTAGGGGACACAGTGACCAGGTCTATCAGGGAGATACACTGACTGCTGTAGGGGGACACAGTGAATAGGTCTATCAGGGAGATACACTGACTGCTGTAGGGGGACACAGTGACCAGGTCTATCAGGGAGATACACTGACTGCTGTAGGGAGACACAGTGACCAGGTCTATCAGGGAGATACACTGACTGCTATAGGGGGACACAGTGACCAGGTCTATCAGGGAGATACACTGACTGCTGTAGGGGGACACAGTGAACAGGTCTATCAGGGAGATACACTGACTGCTGTAGGGGACACAGTGTCCAGGTCTATCAGGGAGATACACTGACTGCTATAGGGGGACACAGTGACCAGGTCTATCAGGGAGATACACTGACTGCTGTAGGGGACACAGTGACCAGGTCTATCAGGGAGATACACTGACTGCTGTAGGGGACACAGTGACCAGGTCTATCAGGGAGATACACTGACTGCTGTCGGGGGACACAGTGACCAGGTCTATCAGGGAGATACACTGACTGCTGTAGGGGGACACAGTGAATAGGTCTATCAGGGAGATACACTGACTGCTGTAGGGGGCCCAGTGAACAGGTCTATCAGGGAGATACACTGACTGCTGAAGGGGGACACAGTGAATAGGTCTATCAGGGAGATACACTGACTGCTGTAGGGGGACACAGTGACCAGGTCTATCAGGGAGATGCACTGACTGCTGTAGGGGGACACAGTGACCAGGTCTATCAGGGAGATACACTGACTAGGTCTATCAGGCAGATACACTGACTGCTGTAGGGGGACACAGTGACCAGGTCTATCAGGGAGATACACTGACTGCTGTCGGGGGACACAGTGACCAGGTCTATCAGGGAGATACACTGACTGCTGTAGGGGGACACGGTGACCAGGTCTATCAGAGAGATACACTGACTGCTGTAGGGGACACAGTGACCAGGTCTATCAGGGAGATACACTGACTGCTGTAGGGGGACACAGTGAATAGGTCTATCAGGGAGATACACTGACTGCTGTAGGGGACACAGTGACCAGGTCTATCAGGAAGATACACTGACTGCTGTAGGGGACACAGTGACCAGGTCTATCAGGGAGATACACTGACTGCTGTAGGGGACACAGTGACCAGGTCTATCAGGGAGATACACTGACTGCTGTAGGGGGACACGGTGACCAGGTCTATCAGGGAGATACACTGACTGCTGTAGGGGACACAGTGACCAGGTCTATCAGGGAGATACACTGACTGCTGTAGGGGACACAGTGACCAGGTCTATCAGGGAGATACACTGACTGCTGTAGGGGCTCCCACCAGGTCTATCAGGGAGAGACACTGACTGCTGTAGGGGACACAGTGACCAGGTGTATCAGGGAGATACACTGACTGCTGTAGGGGCTCCCACCAGGTCTATCAGGGAGATACACTGACTCCTGTAGGGGACACAGTGACCAGGTCTATCCGGGAGATACACTGACTGCTGTAGGGGACACAGTGACCAGGTCTATCAGGAAGATACACTGACTGCTGTAGGGGACACAGTGACCAGGTCTATCAGGGAGATACACTGACTGCTGTAGGGGACACAGTGACCAGGTCTATCAGGGAGATACACTGACTGCTGTAGGGGGACACGGTGACCAGGTCTATCAGGGAGATACACTGACTGCTGTAGGGGACACAGTGACCAGGTCTATCAGGGAGATACACTGACTGCTGTAGGGGACACAGTGACCAGGTCTATCAGGGAGATACACTGACTGCTGTAGGGGACACAGTGACCAGGTCTATCAGGGAGATACACTGACTGCTGTCGGGGGCCCAGTGACCAGGTCTATCAGGAAGATACACTGACTGCTGTAGGGGACACGGTGACCAGGTCTATCAGGGAGATACACTGACTGCTGTAGGGGGACACAGTGACCAGGTCTATCAGGGAGATACACTGACTGCTGTAGGGGGACACAGTGACCAGGTCTATCAGGGAGATACACTGACTGCTGTAGGGGACACAGTGACCAGGTCTATCAGGGAGATACACTGACTGCTGTAGGGGACACAGTGACCAGGTCTATCAGGGAGATACACTGACTGCTGTAGGGGACACAGTGACCAGGTCTATCAGGGAGATACACTGACTGCTGTAGGGGCTCCCACCAGGTCTATCAGGGAGATACACTGACTGCTGTAGGGGACACAGTGACCAGGTGTATCAGGGAGATACACTGACTGCTGTAGG
This sequence comes from Chiloscyllium punctatum, assembly GCF_047496795.1. Taxonomy (NCBI): domain Eukaryota; kingdom Metazoa; phylum Chordata; class Chondrichthyes; order Orectolobiformes; family Hemiscylliidae; genus Chiloscyllium; species Chiloscyllium punctatum. The sequence goes on along the minus strand of NC_092768.1, from coordinate 2,026,228 downwards.
GGCTCCCACCAGGTCTATCAGGGAGATACACTGACTCCTGTAGGGGACACAGTGACCAGGTCTATCCGGGAGATACACTGACTGCTGTAGGGGACACAGTGACCAGGTCTATCAGGAAGATACACTGACTGCTGTAGGGGACACAGTGACCAGGTCTATCAGGGAGATACACTGACTGCTGTAGGGGACACAGTCACCAGGTCTATCAGGGAGATACACTGACTGCTGTAGGGGGACACGGTGACCAGGTCTATCAGGGAGATACACTGACTGCTGTAGGGGACACAGTGACCAGGTCTATCAGGGAGATACACTGACTGCTGTAGGGGACACAGTGACCAGGTCTATCAGGGAGATACACTGACTGCTGTAGGGGACACAGTGACCAGGTCTATCAGGGAGATACACTGACTGCTGTAGGGGGCCCAGTGACCAGGTCTATCAGGAAGATACACTGACTGCTGTAGGGGACACGGTGACCAGGTCTATCAGGGAGATACACTGACTGCTGTAGGGGGACACAGTGACCAGGTCTATCAGGGAGATACACTGACTGCTGTAGGGGACACAGTGAACAGGTCTATCAGGGAGATACACTGACTGCTGTAGGGGACACAGTGACCAGATCTATCAGGGAGATACACTGACTGCTGTAGGGGGACACAGTGAACAGGTCTATCAGGGAGATACACTGACTGCTGTAGGGGACACAGTGACCAGGTCTATCAGGGAGATACACTGACTGCTATAGGGGGACACAGTGACCAGGTCTATCAGGGAGATACACTGACTGCTGTAGGGGGACACAGTGAACAGGTCTATCAGGGAGATACACTGACTGCTGTAGGGGACACAGTGTCCAGGTCTATCAGGGAGATACACTGACTGCTATAGGGGGACACAGTGACCAGGTCTATCAGGGAGATACACTGACTGCTGTAGGGGACACAGTGACCAGGTCTATCAGGGAGATACACTGACTGCTGTAGGGGACACAGTGACCAGGTCTATCAGGGAGATACACTGACTGCTGTCGGGGGACACAGTGACCAGGTCTATCAGGGAGATACACTGACTGCTGTAGGGGGACACAGTGAATAGGTCTATCAGGGAGATACACTGACTGCTGTAGGGGGCCCAGTGAACAGGTCTATCAGGGAGATACACTGACTGCTGAAGGGGGACACAGTGAATAGGTCTATCAGGGAGATACACTGACTGCTGTAGGGGGACACAGTGACCAGGTCTATCAGGGAGATGCACTGACTGCTGTAGGGGGACACAGTGACCAGGTCTATCAGGGAGATACACTGACTAGGTCTATCAGGCAGATACACTGACTGCTGTAGGGGGACACAGTGACCAGGTCTATCAGGGAGATACACTGACTGCTGTCGGGGGACACAGTGACCAGGTCTATCAGGGAGATACACTGACTGCTGTAGGGGGACACGGTGACCAGGTCTATCAGAGAGATACACTGACTGCTGTAGGGGACACAGTGACCAGGTCTATCAGGGAGATACACTGACTGCTGTAGGGGGACACAGTGAATAGGTCTATCAGGGAGATACACTGACTGCTGTAGGGGACACAGTGACCAGGTCTATCAGGAAGATACACTGACTGCTGTAGGGGACACAGTGACCAGGTCTATCAGGGAGATACACTGACTGCTGTAGGGGACACAGTGACCAGGTCTATCAGGGAGATACACTGACTGCTGTAGGGGGACACGGTGACCAGGTCTATCAGGGAGATACACTGACTGCTGTAGGGGACACAGTGACCAGGTCTATCAGGGAGATACACTGACTGCTGTAGGGGACACAGTGACCAGGTCTATCAGGGAGATACACTGACTGCTGTAGGGGCTCCCACCAGGTCTATCAGGGAGAGACACTGACTGCTGTAGGGGACACAGTGACCAGGTGTATCAGGGAGATACACTGACTGCTGTAGGGGCTCCCACCAGGTCTATCAGGGAGATACACTGACTCCTGTAGGGGACACAGTGACCAGGTCTATCCGGGAGATACACTGACTGCTGTAGGGGACACAGTGACCAGGTCTATCAGGAAGATACACTGACTGCTGTAGGGGACACAGTGACCAGGTCTATCAGGGAGATACACTGACTGCTGTAGGGGACACAGTGACCAGGTCTATCAGGGAGATACACTGACTGCTGTAGGGGGACACGGTGACCAGGTCTATCAGGGAGATACACTGACTGCTGTAGGGGACACAGTGACCAGGTCTATCAGGGAGATACACTGACTGCTGTAGGGGACACAGTGACCAGGTCTATCAGGGAGATACACTGACTGCTGTAGGGGACACAGTGACCAGGTCTATCAGGGAGATACACTGACTGCTGTCGGGGGCCCAGTGACCAGGTCTATCAGGAAGATACACTGACTGCTGTAGGGGACACGGTGACCAGGTCTATCAGGGAGATACACTGACTGCTGTAGGGGGACACAGTGACCAGGTCTATCAGGGAGATACACTGACTGCTGTAGGGGGACACAGTGACCAGGTCTATCAGGGAGATACACTGACTGCTGTAGGGGACACAGTGACCAGGTCTATCAGGGAGATACACTGACTGCTGTAGGGGACACAGTGACCAGGTCTATCAGGGAGATACACTGACTGCTGTAGGGGACACAGTGACCAGGTCTATCAGGGAGATACACTGACTGCTGTAGGGGCTCCCACCAGGTCTATCAGGGAGATACACTGACTGCTGTAGGGGACACAGTGACCAGGTGTATCAGGGAGATACACTGACTGCTGTAGGGGCTCCCACCAGGTCTATCAGGGAGATACACTGACTCCTGTAGGGGACACAGTGACCAGGTCTATCCGGGAGATACACTGACTGCTGTAGGGGACACAGTGACCAGGTCTATCAGGAAGATACACTGACTGCTGTAGGGGACACAGTGACCAGGTCTATCAGGGAGATACACTGACTGCTGTAGGGGACACAGTCACCAGGTCTATCAGGGAGATACACTGACTGCTGTAGGGGGACACGGTGACCAGGTCTATCAGGGAGATACACTGACTGCTGTAGGGGACACAGTGACCAGGTCTATCAGGGAGATACACTGACTGCTGTAGGGGACACAGTGACCAGGTCTATCAGGGAGATACACTGACTGCTGTAGGGGACACAGTGACCAGGTCTATCAGGGAGATACACTGACTGCTGTAGGGGGCCCAGTGACCAGGTCTATCAGGAAGATACACTGACTGCTGTAGGGGACACGGTGACCAGGTCTATCAGGGAGATACACTGACTGCTGTAGGGGGACACAGTGACCAGGTCTATCAGGGAGATACACTGACTGCTGTAGGGGACACAGTGAACAGGTCTATCAGGGAGATACACTGACTGCTGTAGGGGACACAGTGACCAGATCTATCAGGGAGATACACTGACTGCTGTAGGGGGACACAGTGACCAGGTCTATCAGGGAGATACACTGACTACTGTAGGGGGACACAGTGACCAGATCTATCAGGGAGATACACTGACTGCTGTAGGGGGACACAGTGACCAGGTCTATCAGGGAGATACACTGACTGCTGTAGGGGGACACAGTGACCAGGTCTATCAGGGAGATACACTGACTGCTGTAGGGGACACAGTGACCAGGTCTATCAGGGAGATACACTGACTGCTGTAGGGGGACACAGTGACCAGGTCTATCAGGGAGATACACTGCCCGCTGTAGGGGACACAGTGACCAGGTCTATCAGGGAGATACACTGACTGCTGTAGGGGACACAGTGACCAGGTCTATCAGGGAGATACACTGACTGCTGTAGGGAGACACAGTGACCAGGTCTATCAGGGAGATACACTGACTGCTATAGGGGGACACAGTGACCAGGTCTATCAGGGAGATACACTGACTGCTGTAGGGGGACACAGTGAACAGGTCTATCAGGGAGATACACTGACTGCTGTAGGGGACACAGTGTCCAGGTCTATCAGGGAGATACACTGACTGCTATAGGGGGACACAGTGACCAGGTCTATCAGGGAGATACACTGACTGCTGTAGGGGACACAGTGACCAGGTCTATCAGGGAGATACACTGACTGCTGTAGGGGACACAGTGACCAGGTCTATCAGGGAGATACACTGACTGCTGTCGGGGGACACAGTGACCAGGTCTATCAGGGAGATACACTGACTGCTGTAGGGGGACACAGTGAATAGGTCTATCAGGGAGATACACTGACTGCTGTAGGGGGCCCAGTGAACAGGTCTATCAGGGAGATACACTGACTGCTGAAGGGGGACACAGTGAATAGGTCTATCAGGGAGATACACTGACTGCTGTAGGGGGACACAGTGACCAGGTCTATCAGGGAGATGCACTGACTGCTGTAGGGGGACACAGTGACCAGGTCTATCAGGGAGATACACTGACTAGGTCTATCAGGCAGATACACTGACTGCTGTAGGGGGACACAGTGACCAGGTCTATCAGGGAGATACACTGACTGCTGTCGGGGGACACAGTGACCAGGTCTATCAGGGAGATACACTGACTGCTGTAGGGGGACACGGTGACCAGGTCTATCAGAGAGATACACTGACTGCTGTAGGGGACACAGTGACCAGGTCTATCAGGGAGATACACTGACTGCTGTAGGGGGACACAGTGAATAGGTCTATCAGGGAGATACACTGACTGCTGTAGGGGACACAGTGACCAGGTCTATCAGGAAGATACACTGACTGCTGTAGGGGACACAGTGACCAGGTCTATCAGGGAGATACACTGACTGCTGTAGGGGACACAGTGACCAGGTCTATCAGGGAGATACACTGACTGCTGTAGGGGGACACGGTGACCAGGTCTATCAGGGAGATACACTGACTGCTGTAGGGGACACAGTGACCAGGTCTATCAGGGAGATACACTGACTGCTGTAGGGGACACAGTGACCAGGTCTATCAGGGAGATACACTGACTGCTGTAGGGGCTCCCACCAGGTCTATCAGGGAGAGACACTGACTGCTGTAGGGGACACAGTGACCAGGTGTATCAGGGAGATACACTGACTGCTGTAGGGGCTCCCACCAGGTCTATCAGGGAGATACACTGACTCCTGTAGGGGACACAGTGACCAGGTCTATCCGGGAGATACACTGACTGCTGTAGGGGACACAGTGACCAGGTCTGTCAGGAAGATACACTGACTGCTGTAGGGGACACAGTGACCAGGTCTATCAGGGAGATACACTGACTGCTGTAGGGGACACAGTGACCAGGTCTATCAGGGAGATACACTGACTGCTGTAGGGGGACACGGTGACCAGGTCTATCAGGGAGATACACTGACTGCTGTAGGGGACACAGTGACCAGGTCTATCAGGGAGATACACTGACTGCTGTAGGGGACACAGTGACCAGGTCTATCAGGGAGATACACTGACTGCTGTAGGGGACACAGTGACCAGGTCTATCAGGGAGATACACTGACTGCTGTCGGGGGCCCAGTGACCAGGTCTATCAGGAAGATACACTGACTGCTGTAGGGGACACGGTGACCAGGTCTATCAGGGAGATACACTGACTGCTGTAGGGGGACACAGTGACCAGGTCTATCAGGGAGATACACTGACTGCTGTAGGGGGACACAGTGACCAGGTCTATCAGGGAGATACACTGACTGCTGTAGGGGACACAGTGACCAGGTCTATCAGGGAGATACACTGACTGCTGTAGGGGACACAGTGACCAGGTCTATCAGGGAGATACACTGACTGCTGTAGGGGACACAGTGACCAGGTCTATCAGGGAGATACACTGACTGCTGTAGGGGCTCCCACCAGGTCTATCAGGGAGATACACTGACTGCTGTAGGGGACACAGTGACCAGGTGTATCAGGGAGATACACTGACTGCTGTAGGGGCTCCCACCAGGTCTATCAGGGAGATACACTGACTCCTGTAGGGGACACAGTGACCAGGTCTATCCGGGAGATACACTGACTGCTGTAGGGGACACAGTGACCAGGTCTATCAGGAAGATACACTGACTGCTGTAGGGGACACAGTGACCAGGTCTATCAGGGAGATACACTGACTGCTGTAGGGGACACAGTCACCAGGTCTATCAGGGAGATACACTGACTGCTGTAGGGGGACACGGTGACCAGGTCTATCAGGGAGATACACTGACTGCTGTAGGGGACACAGTGACCAGGTCTATCAGGGAGATACACTGACTGCTGTAGGGGACACAGTGACCAGGTCTATCAGGGAGATACACTGACTGCTGTAGGGGACACAGTGACCAGGTCTATCAGGGAGATACACTGACTGCTGTAGGGGGCCCAGTGACCAGGTCTATCAGGAAGATACACTGACTGCTGTAGGGGACACGGTGACCAGGTCTATCAGGGAGATACACTGACTGCTGTAGGGGGACACAGTGACCAGGTCTATCAGGGAGATACACTGACTGCTGTAGGGGACACAGTGAACAGGTCTATCAGGGAGATACACTGACTGCTGTAGGGGACACAGTGACCAGATCTATCAGGGAGATACACTGACTGCTGTAGGGGGACACAGTGACCAGGTCTATCAGGGAGATACACTGACTACTGTAGGGGGACACAGTGACCAGATCTATCAGGGAGATACACTGACTGCTGTAGGGGGACACAGTGACCAGGTCTATCAGGGAGATACACTGACTGCTGTAGGGGGACACAGTGACCAGGTCTATCAGGGAGATACACTGACTGCTGTAGGGGACACAGTGACCAGGTCTATCAGGGAGATACACTGACTGCTGTAGGGGGACACAGTGACCAGGTCTATCAGGGAGATACACTGCCCGCTGTAGGGGACACAGTGACCAGGTCTATCAGGGAGATACACTGACTGCTGTAGGGGACACAGTGACCAGGTCTATCAGGGAGATACACTGACTGCTGTAGGGGGACACAGTGACCAGGTCTATCAGGGAGATACACTGACTGCTGTAGGGGGACACAGTGAATAGGTCTATCAGGGAGATACACTGACTGCTGTAGGGGGACACAGTGACCAGGTCTATCAGGGAGATACACTGACTGCTGTAGGGGGACACAGTGACCAGGTCTATCAGGGAGATACACTGACTGCTGTAGGGAGACACAGTGAGCAGGTCTATCAGGGAGATACACTGACTAGGTCTATCAGGGAGATACACTGACTGCTGTAGGGGACACAGTGACCAGGTCTCTCAGGGAGATACACTGACTGCTGTAGGAGGCCCAGTGACCAGGTCTATCAGGGAGATACACTGACTGCTGTAGGGGGACACAGTGACCAGGTCTATCAGGGAGATACACTGACTGCTGTAGGGGGACACAGTGACCAGGTCTATCAGGGAGATACACTGACTAGGTCTATCAGGGAGATACACTGACTGCTGTAGGGGACACAGTGACCAGGTCTATCAGGGAGATACACTGACTGCTGTAGGGGGACACAGTGACCAGATCTATCAGGGAGATACACTGACTGCTGTAGGGGGACACAGTGACCAGGTCTATCAGGGAGATACACTGACTGCTGTAGGGGGACAGAGTGACCAGGTCTATCAGGGAGATACACTGACTGCTGTAGGGGACACAGTGACCAGGTCTATCAGGGAGATACACTGACTGCTGTAGGGGGACACAGTGAATAGGTCTATCAGGGAGATACACTGACTGCTGTAGGGGGACACAGTGACCAGGTCTATCAGGGAGATACACTGACTGCTGTAGGGAGACACAGTGACCAGGTCTATCAGGGAGATACACTGACTGCTATAGGGGGACACAGTGACCAGGTCTATCAGGGAGATACACTGACTGCTGTAGGGGGACACAGTGAACAGGTCTATCAGGGAGATACACTGACTGCTGTAGGAGACACAGTGACCAGGTCTATCAGGGAGATACACTGACTGCTGTAGGGGGACACAGTGACCAGGTCTATCAGGGAGATACACTGACTGCTGTAGGGGACACAGTGACCAGGTCTATCAGGGAGATACACTGACTGCTGTAGGGGACACAGTGACCAGGTCTATCAGGGAGATACACTGACTGCTGTAGGGGGACACAGTGACCAGGTCTATCAGGGAGATACACTGACTGCTGTAGGGGGACACAGTGAATAGGTCTATCAGGGAGATACACTGACTGCTGTAGGGGGCCCAGTGAACAGGTCTATCAGGGAGATACACTGACTGCTGTAGGGGGACACAGTGAATAGGTCTATCAGGGAGATACACTGACTGCTGTAGGGGGACACAGTGACCAGGTCTATCAGGGAGATGCACTGACTGCTGTAGGGGGACACAGTGACCAGGTCTATCAGGGAGATACACTGACTAGGTCTATCAGGCAGATACACTGACTGCTGTAGGGGGACACAGTGACCAGGTCTATCAGGGAGATACACTGACTGCTGTCGGGGGACACAGTGACCAGGTCTATCAGGGAGATACACTGACTGCTGTAGGGGGACACGGTGACCAGGTCTATCAGAGAGATACACTGACTGCTGTAGGGGACACAGTGACCAGGTCTATCAGGGAGATACACTGACTGCTGTAGGGGGACACAGTGACCAGGTCTATCAGGGAGATACACTGACTGCTGTAGGGGACACAGTGACCAGGTCTATCAGGGAGATACACTGACTGCTGTAGGGGGACACAGTGACCAGGTCTCTCAGGGAGATACACTGACTGCTGTAGGGGGCCCAGTGACCAGGTCTATCAGGGAGATACACTGACTGCTATAGGGGGACACAGTGACCAGGTCTATCAGGGAGATACACTGACTGCTGTAGGGGGACACGGAGACCAGGTCTATCAGGGAGATACACTGACTGCTGTAGGGGACACAGTGACCAGGTCTATCAGGGAGATACACTGACTGCTGTAGGGGGACACGGAGACCAGGTCTATCAGGGAGATACACTGACTGCTGTAGGGGACACAGTGACCAGGTCTATCAGGAAGATACACTGACTGCTGTAGGGGGACACGGAGACCAGGTCTATCAGGGAGATACACTGACTGCTGTAGGGGACACAGTGACCAGGTCTATCAGGGAGATACACTGACTGCTATAGGGGGACACAGTGACCAGGTCTCTCAGGGAGATACACTGACTGCTGTAGGGGACACAGTGACCAGGTCTCTCAGGGAGATACACTGACTGCTGTAGGGGCACACAGTGACCAGGTCTATCAGGGAGATACACTGACTGCTGTAGGGGACACTGTGACCAGGTCTCTCAGGGAGATACACTGACTGCTGTAGGGGGACACGGTGACCAGGTCTATCAGGGAGAAACACTGACTGCTATAGGGGGACACAGTGACCAGGTCTATCAGGGAGATACACTGACTGCTATAGGGGGACACAGTGACCAGGTCTATCAGGGAGATACACTGACTGCTATAGGGGGACACAGTGACCAGGTCTCTCAGGGAGATACACTGACTGCTGTAGGGGGCCCAGTGACCAGGTCTATCAGGAAGATACACTGACTGCTATAGGGGGACACAGTGACCAGGTCTATCAGGGAGATACACTGACTGCTATAGGGGGACACAGTGACCAGGTCTATCAGGGAGATACACTGACTGCTATAGGGGGACACAGTGACCAGGTCTATCAGGAAGATACAATGACTGCTGTAGGGGGCCCAATGAACAGGTCTATCAGGGAGATACACTGACTGCTGTAGGGGGTCACAGTGACCAGGTCTATCAGGGAGATACACTGACTAGGTCTATCAGGGAGATACACTGACTGCTGTAGGGGGACACAGTGACCAGGTCTATCAGGGAGATACACTGACTGCTGTAGGGGGACACGGTGACCAGGTCTATCAGAGAGATACACTGACTGCTGTAGGGGACACAGTGACCAGGTCTCTCAGGAAGATACACTGACTGCTGTAGGGGGACACGGAGACCAGGTCTATCAGGGAGATACACTGACTGCTATAGGGGACACAGTGACCAGGTCTATCAGGAAGATACACTGACTGCTGTAGGGGGACACGGAGACCAGGTCTATCAGGGAGATACACTGACTGCTGTAGGGGGCCCAGTGACTAGGTCTATCAGGGAGATACACTGACTGCTATAGGGGGACACAGTGACGAGGTCTATCAGGGAGATACACTGACTGATGTAGGGGGCCCAGTGAACAGGTCTATTTGGGAGATACACTGACTGCTGTAGGGGGCCCAGTGAACAGGTCTATCTGGGAGATACACTGACTGCTGTCGGGGGACACAGTGACCAGGTCTATCAGGGAGATACACTGACTGCTGTAGAGGACACAGTGACCAGGTCTATCAGGGAGATACACTGACTGCTGTAGAGGACACAGTGACCAGGTCTATCAGGGAGATACACTGACTGCTGTAGGGGGACACAGTGACCAGGTCTATCAGGGAGATACACTGACTGCTGTAGGGGACACAGTGACCAGGTCTATCAGGGAGATACACTGACTGCTGTAGGGGACACAGTGACCAGGTCTATCAGGGAGATACACTGACTGCTGTAGGGGACACAGTGACCAGGTCTCTCAGGAAGATACACTGACTGCTGTAGGGGGACACGGAGACCAGGTCTATCAGGGAGATACACTGACTTCTGTAGAGGACACAGTGACCAGGTCTATCAGGGAGATACACTGACTGCTGTAGTGGGTCCCACCAGGTCTCTCAGGAAGATACACTGACTGCTGTAGGGGGACACGGAGACCAGGTCTATCAGGGAGATACACTGACTGCTGTAGAGGACACAGTGACCAGGTCTATCAGGGAGATACACTGACTGCTGTAGGGGGACACAGTGACCAGGTCTATCAGGGAGATACACTGACTGCTGTAGGGGGACACAGTGACCAGGTCTATCAGGGAGATACACTGACTGCTGTAGGGGACACAGTGACCAGGTCTATCAGGGAGATACACTGACTGCTGTAGGGGGGCCCAGTGAACAGGTCTATCAGGGAGATACACTGACTGCTGTAGGGGACACAGTGACCAGGTCTATCAGGGAGATGCACTGACTGCTATAGGGGGCCCAGTGACCAGGTCTATCAGGGATATACACTGACTGCTGTAGGGGACACAGTGACCAGGTCTATCAGGGAGATACACTGACTGCTGTAGGGGGACACAGTGAATAGGTCTATCAGGGAGATACACTGACTGCTGTAGGGGGACACAGTGACCAGGTCTATCAGGGAGATACACTGACTGCTGTAGGGGGACACAGTGGCCAGGTCTATCAGGGAGATACAATGACTGCTGTAGGGGGCCCAATGATCAGGTCTATCAGGGAGATACACTGACTGCTGTAGGGGGTCACAGTGACCAGGTCTATCAGGGAGATACACTGACTGCTGTAGGGGGACACGGTGACCAGGTCTATCAGAGAGATACACTGACTGCTGTAGGGGACACAGTGACCAGGTCTATCAGGGAGATACACTGACTGCTGTCGGGGGACACAGTGACCAGGTCTATCAGGGAGATACACTGACTGCTGTTGGGGGACACGGTGACCAGGTCTATCAGAGAGATACACTGACTGCTGTAGGGGACACAGTGACCAGGTCTATCAGGGAGATACACTGACTGCTGTAGGGGACACAGTGACCAGGTCTATCAGGGAGATACACTGACTGCTGTAGGGGACACGGTGACCAGGTCTATCAGGGAGATACACTGACTGCTGTAGGGGGACACAGTGACCAGGTCTATCAGGGAGATACACTGACTGCTGTAGGGGGACACAGTGACCAGGTCTATCAGGGAGATACACTGACTGGTGTAGGGAGACACAGTGAGCAGGTCTATCAGGGAGATACACTGACTGCTGTAGGGGGACACGGAGACCAGGTCTATCAGGGAGATACACTGACTGCTGTAGGGGACACAGTGACCAGGTCTATCAGGGAGATACACTGACTGCTGTAGGGGACACAGTGACCAGGTCTATCAGGGAGATACACTGACTGCTGTAGGGAGACACAGTGAGCAGGTCTATCAGGGAGATACACTGACTGCTGCAGGGGGCCCAGTGACCAGGTCTATCAGGGAGATACACTGACTGCTGTAGGGGGACACAGTGACCAGGTCTATCAGGGAGATACACTGACTGCTGTAGGGAGACACAGTGACCAGGTCTCTCAGGGAGATACACTGACTGCTGTAGGGGGCCCAGTGACCAGGTCTATCAGGGAGATACACTGACTGCTATAGGGGGACACAGTGACCAGGTCTATCAGGGAGATACACTGACTGCTGTAGGGAGACACAGTGACCAGGTCTCTCAGGGAGATACACTGACTGCTGTAGGGGGCCCAGTGACCAGGTCTATCAGGGAGATACACTGACTGCTATAGGGGGACACAGTGACCAGGTCTATCAGGGAGATACACTGACTGCTGTAGAGGGCCCAGTGACCAGGTCTATCAGTGGAGATACACTGACTGCTATAGGGGGACACAGTGACCAGGTCTATCAGCGAGATACACTGACTGCTATAGGGGGACACAGTGACCAGGTCTATCAGGGAGATACACTGACTGCTGTAGGGGACACAGTGACCAGGTCTATCAGGGAGATACACTGACTGCAGTAGGGGACACAGTGACCAGGACTATCAGGAAGATACACTGACTGCTGTAGGGGGACACGGAGACCAGGTCTATCAGGGAGATACACTGACTGCTGTCGGGGACACAGTGACCAGGTCTATCAGGGAGATACACTGAGTGCTATAGGGGGACACAGTGACCAGGTCTATCAGGGAGATACACTGACTGCTGTAGGGGACACAGTGACCAGGTCTATCAGGGAGATACACTGACTGCTGTAGGGGACACAGTGACCAGGTCTATCAGGGAGATACACTGACTGCTGTAGGGGGACACAGTGACCAGGTCTATCAGGGAGATACACTGACTGCTGTAGGGGGACACAGTGACCAGGTCTATCAGGGAGATACACTGACTGCTGTAGGGGGCCCAGTGACAAGGTCTATCAGGGAGATACACTGACTGCTACAGGGGGACACAGTGACGAGGTCTATCAGGGAGATACACTGACTGCTGTAGGGGGCCCAGTGAACAGGTCTATTTGGGAGATACACTGACTGCTGTAGGCGGCCCAGTGAACAGGTCTATCTGGGAGATACACTGACTGCTATAGGGGGACACAGTGACCAGGTCTATCAGGGAGATACACTGACTGCTGTAGGGGGACACGGAGACCAGGTCTATCAGGGAGATACACTGACTGCTGTAGGGGACACAGTGACCAGGTCTATCAGGGAGATACACTGACTGCTGTAGGGGGACACAGTGACCAGATCTATCAGGGAGATACACTGACTGCTGTAGGGGACACAGTGACCAGGTCTATCAGGGAGATACACTGACTGCTGTAGGGGGCCCAGTGAACAGGTCTATCAGGGAGATACACTGACTGCTGTAGGGGACACAGTGACCAGGTCTATCAGGGAGATACACTGACTGCTATAGGGGGCCCAGTGACCAGGTCTATCAGGGATATACACTGACTGCTGTAGGGGACACAGTGACCAGGTCTATCAGGGAGATACACTGACTGCTGTAGGGGGACACAGTGAATAGGTCTATCAGGGAGATACACTGACTGCTGTAGGGGGACACAGTGACCAGGTCTATCAGGGAGATACACTGACTGCTGTAGGGGGACACAGTGGCCAGGTCTATCAGGGAGATACAATGACTGCTGTAGGGGGCCCAATGAACAGGTCTATCAGGGAGATACACTGACTGCTGTAGGGGGTCACAGTGACCAGGTCTATCAGGGAGATACACTGACTGCTGTAGGGGGACACGGTGACCAGGTCTATCAGAGAGATACACTGACTGCTGTAGGGGACACAGTGACCAGGTCTATCAGGGAGATACACTGACTGCTGTCGGGGGACACAGTGACCAGGTCTATCAGGGAGATACACTGACTGCTGTTGGGGGACACGGTGACCAGGTCTATCAGAGAGATACACTGACTGCTGTAGGGGACACAGTGACCAGGTCTATCAGGGAGATACACTGACTGCTGTAGGGGACACAGTGACCAGGTCTATCAGGGAGATACACTGACTGCTGTAGGGGACACGGTGACCAGGTCTATCAGGGAGATACACTGACTGCTGTAGGGGGACACAGTGACCAGGTCTATCAGGGAGATACACTGACTGCTGTAGGGGGACACAGTGACCAGGTCTATCAGGGAGATACACTGACTGGTGTAGGGAGACACAGTGAGCAGGTCTATCAGGGAGATACACTGACTGCTGTAGGGGGACACGGAGACCAGGTCTATCAGGGAGATACACTGACTGCTGTAGGGGACACAGTGACCAGGTCTATCAGGGAGATACACTGACTGCTGTAGGGGACACAGTGACCAGGTCTATCAGGGAGATACACTGACTGCTGTAGGGAGACACAGTGAGCAGGTCTATCAGGGAGATACACTGACTGCTGCAGGGGGCCCAGTGACCAGGTCTATCAGGGAGATACACTGACTGCTGTAGGGGGACACAGTGACCAGGTCTATCAGGGAGATACACTGACTGCTGTAGGGAGACACAGTGACCAGGTCTCTCAGGGAGATACACTGACTGCTGTAGGGGGCCCAGTGACCAGGTCTATCAGGGAGATACACTGACTGCTATAGGGGGACACAGTGACCAGGTCTATCAGGGAGATACACTGACTGCTATAGGGGGACACAGTGACCAGGTCTATCAGGGAGATACACTGACTGCTGTAGAGGGCCCAGTGACCAGGTCTATCAGGGAGATACACTGACTGCTATAGGGGGACACAGTGACCAGGTCTATCAGCGAGATACACTGACTGCTATAGGGGGACACAGTGACCAGGTCTATCAGGGAGATACACTGACTGCTGTAGGGGACACAGTGACCAGGTCTATCAGGGAGATACACTGACTGCAGTAGGGGACACAGTGACCAGGACTATCAGGAAGATACACTGACTGCTGTCGGGGGACACGGAGACCAGGTCTATCAGGGAGATACACTGACTGCTGTCGGGGACACAGTGACCAGGTCTATCAGGGAGATACACTGAGTGCTATAGGGGGACACAGTGACCAGGTCTATCAGGGAGATACACTGACTGCTGTAGGGGACACAGTGACCAGGTCTATCAGGGAGATACACTGACTGCTGTAGGGGACACAGTGACCAGGTCTATCAGGGAGATACACTGACTGCTGTAGGGGGACACAGTGACCAGGTCTATCAGGGAGATACACTGACTGCTGTAGGGGGACACAGTGACCAGGTCTATCAGGGAGATACACTGACTGCTGTAGGGGGCCCAGTGACTAGGTCTATCAGGGAGATACACTGACTGCTACAGGGGGACACAGTGACGAGGTCTATCAGGGAGATACACTGACTGCTGTAGGGGGCCCAGTGAACAGGTCTATTTGGGAGATACACTGACTGCTGTAGGCGGCCCAGTGAACAGGTCTATCTGGGAGATACACTGACTGCTATAGGGGGACACAGTGACCAGGTTTATCAGGGAGATACACTGACTGCTGTAGGGGGACACGGAGACCAGGTCTATCAGGGAGATACACTGACTGCTGTAGGGGACACAGTGACCAGGTCTATCAGGGAGATACACTGACTGCTGTAGGGGGACACAGTGACCAGGTCTATCAGGGAGATACACTGACTGCTGTAGGGGACACAGTGACCAGGTCTATCAGGGAGATACACTGACTGCTGTAGGGGACACGGTGACCAGGTCTATCAGGGAGATACACTGACTGCTGTAGGGGGACACAGTGACCAGGTCTATCAGGGAGATACACTGACTGCTGTAGGGGGACACAGTGACCAGGTCTATCAGGGTGATACACTGACTGCTGTAGGGGGACACGGAGACCAGGTCTATCAGGGAGATACACTGACTGCTGTAGGGGACACAGTGACCAGGTCTATCAGGGAGATACACTGACTGCTGTAGGGGGACACGGAGACCAGGTCTATCAGGGAGATACACTGACTGCTGTAGGGGACACAGTGACCAGGTCTATCAGGAAGATACACTGACTGCTGTAGGGGGACACGGAGACCAGGTCTATCAGGGAGATACACTGACTGCTGTAGGGGACACAGTGACCAGGTCTATCAGGGAGATACACTGACTGCTGTAGGGGGACACAGTGACCAGGTCTATCAGGGAGATACACTGACTGCTGTAGGGGGACACAGTGACCAGGTCTATCAGGGAGATACACTGACTGCTGTAGGGGGCCCAGTGACAAGGTCTATCAGGGAGATACACTGACTGCTACAGGGGGACACAGTGACGAGGTCTATCAGGGAGATACACTGACTGCTGTAGGGGGCCCAGTGAACAGGTCTATTTGGGAGATACACTGACTGCTGTAGGCGGCCCAGTGAACAGGTCTATCTGGGAGATACACTGACTGCTATAGGGGGACACAGTGACCAGGTCTATCAGGGAGATACACTGACTGCTGTAGGGGGACACGGAGACCAGGTCTATCAGGGAGATACACTGACTGCTGTAGGGGACACAGTGACCAGGTCTATCAGGGAGATACACTGACTGCTGTAGGGGGACACAGTGACCAGATCTATCAGGGAGATACACTGACTGCTGTAGGGGACACAGTGACCAGGTCTATCAGGGAGATACACTGACTGCTGTAGGGGGCCCAGTGAACAGGTCTATCAGGGAGATACACTGACTGCTGTAGGGGACACAGTGACCAGGTCTATCAGGGAGATACACTGACTGCTATAGGGGGCCCAGTGACCAGGTCTATCAGGGATATACACTGACTGCTGTAGGGGACACAGTGACCAGGTCTATCAGGGAGATACACTGACTGCTGTAGGGGGACACAGTGAATAGGTCTATCAGGGAGATACACTGACTGCTGTAGGGGGACACAGTGACCAGGTCTATCAGGGAGATACACTGACTGCTGTAGGGGGACACAGTGGCCAGGTCTATCAGGGAGATACAATGACTGCTGTAGGGGGCCCAATGAACAGGTCTATCAGGGAGATACACTGACTGCTGTAGGGGGTCACAGTGACCAGGTCTATCAGGGAGATACACTGACTGCTGTAGGGGGACACGGTGACCAGGTCTATCAGAGAGATACACTGACTGCTGTAGGGGACACAGTGACCAGGTCTATCAGGGAGATACACTGACTGCTGTCGGGGGACACAGTGACCAGGTCTATCAGGGAGATACACTGACTGCTGTTGGGGGACACGGTGACCAGGTCTATCAGAGAGATACACTGACTGCTGTAGGGGACACAGTGACCAGGTCTATCAGGGAGATACACTGACTGCTGTAGGGGACACAGTGACCAGGTCTATCAGGGAGATACACTGACTGCTGTAGGGGGACACAGTGACCAGGTCTATCAGGGAGATACACTGACTGGTGTAGGGAGACACAGTGAGCAGGTCTATCAGGGAGATACACTGACTGCTGTAGGGGGACACGGAGACCAGGTCTATCAGGGAGATACACTGACTGCTGTAGGGGACACAGTGACCAGGTCTATCAGGGAGATACACTGACTGCTGTAGGGGACACAGTGACCAGGTCTATCAGGGAGATACACTGACTGCTGTAGGGAGACACAGTGAGCAGGTCTATCAGGGAGATACACTGACTGCTGCAGGGGGCCCAGTGACCAGGTCTATCAGGGAGATACACTGACTGCTGTAGGGGGACACAGTGACCAGGTCTATCAGGGAGATACACTGACTGCTGTAGGGAGACACAGTGACCAGGTCTCTCAGGGAGATACACTGACTGCTGTAGGGGGCCCAGTGACCAGGTCTATCAGGGAGATACACTGACTGCTATAGGGGGACACAGTGACCAGGTCTATCAGGGAGATACACTGACTGCTGTAGGGAGACACAGTGACCAGGTCTCTCAGGGAGATACACTGACTGCTGTAGGGGGCCCAGTGACCAGGTCTATCAGGGAGATACACTGACTGCTATAGGGGGACACAGTGACCAGGTCTATCAGGGAGATACACTGACTGCTGTAGAGGGCCCAGTGACCAGGTCTATCAGGGAGATACACTGACTGCTATAGGGGGACACAGTGACCAGGTCTATCAGCGAGATACACTGACTGCTATAGGGGGACACAGTGACCAGGTCTATCAGGGAGATACACTGACTGCTGTAGGGGACACAGTGACCAGGTCTATCAGGGAGATACACTGACTGCAGTAGGGGACACAGTGACCAGGACTATCAGGAAGATACACTGACTGCTGTCGGGGGACACGGAGACCAGGTCTATCAGGGAGATACACTGACTGCTGTCGGGGACACAGTGACCAGGTCTATCAGGGAGATACACTGAGTGCTATAGGGGGACACAGTGACCAGGTCTATCAGGGAGATACACTGACTGCTGTAGGGGACACAGTGACCAGGTCTATCAGGGAGATACACTGACTGCTGTAGGGGACACAGTGACCAGGTCTATCAGGGAGATACACTGACTGCTGTAGGGGGACACAGTGACCAGGTCTATCAGGGAGATACACTGACTGCTGTAGGGGGACACAGTGACCAGGTCTATCAGGGAGATACACTGACTGCTGTAGGGGGCCCAGTGACTAGGTCTATCAGGGAGATACACTGACTGCTACAGGGGGACACAGTGACGAGGTCTATCAGGGAGATACACTGACTGCTGTAGGGGGCCCAGTGAACAGGTCTATTTGGGAGATACACTGACTGCTGTAGGCGGCCCAGTGAACAGGTCTATCTGGGAGATACACTGACTGCTATAGGGGGACACAGTGACCAGGTCTATCAGGGAGATACACTGACTGCTGTAGGGGGACACGGAGACCAGGTCTATCAGGGAGATACACTGACTGCTGTAGGGGACACAGTGACCAGGTCTATCAGGGAGATACACTGACTGCTGTAGGGGGACACAGTGACCAGGTCTATCAGGGAGATACACTGACTGCTGTAGGGGACACAGTGACCAGGTCTATCAGGGAGATACACTGACTGCTGTAGGGGACACGGTGACCAGGTCTATCAGGGAGATACACTGACTGCTGTAGGGGGACACAGTGACCAGGTCTATCAGGGAGATACACTGACTGCTGTAGGGGGACACAGTGACCAGGTCTATCAGGGTGATACACTGACTGCTGTAGGGGGACACGGAGACCAGGTCTATCAGGGAGATACACTGACTGCTGTAGGGGACACAGTGACCAGGTCTATCAGGGAGATACACTGACTGCTGTAGGGGGACACGGAGACCAGGTCTATCAGGGAGATACACTGACTGCTGTAGGGGACACAGTGACCAGGTCTATCAGGAAGATACACTGACTGCTGTAGGGGGACACGGAGACCAGGTCTATCAGGGAGATACACTGACTGCTGTAGGGGACACAGTGACCAGGTCTATCAGGGAGATACACTGACTGCTGTAGGGGGACACAGTGAATAGGTCTATCAGGGAGATACACTGACTGCTGTAGGGGGACACAGTGACCAGGTCTATCAGGGAGATACACTGACTGCTGTAGGGGGACACAGTGGCCAGGTCTATCAGGGAGATACAATGACTGCTGTAGGGGGCCCAATGAACAGGTCTATCAGGGAGATACACTGACTACTGTAGGGGGACACAGTGACCAGGTCTATCAGGGAGATACACTGACTGCTGTAGGGGGCCCAGTGACTAGGTCTATCAGGGAGATACACTGACTGCTACAGGGGGACACAGTGACGAGGTCTATCAGGGAGATACACTGACTGCTGTAGGGGGCCCAGTGAACAGGTCTATTTGGGAGATACACTGACTGCTGTAGGCGGCCCAGTGAACAGGTCTATCTGGGAGATACACTGACTGCTATAGGGGGACACAGTGACCAGGTCTATCAGGGAGATACACTGACTGCTGTAGGGGGACACGGAGACCAGGTCTATCAGGGAGATACACTGACTGCTGTAGGGGACACAGTGACCAGGTCTATCAGGGAGATACACTGACTGCTGTAGGGGGACACAGTGACCAGGTCTATCAGGGAGATACACTGACTGCTGTAGGGGACACAGTGACCAGGTCTATCAGGGAGATACACTGACTGCTGTAGGGGACACGGTGACAAGGTCTATCAGGGAGATACACTGACTGCTGTAGGGGGACACAGTGACCAGGTCTATCAGGGAGATACACTGACTGCTGTAGGGGGACACAGTGACCAGGTCTATCAGGGTGATACACTGACTGCTGTAGGGGGACACGGAGACCAGGTCTATCAGGGAGATACACTGACTGCTGTAGGGGACACAGTGACCAGGTCTATCAGGGAGATACACTGACTGCTGTAGGGGGACACGGAGACCAGGTCTATCAGGGAGATACACTGACTGCTGTAGGGGACACAGTGACCAGGTCTATCAGGAAGATACACTGACTGCTGTAGGGGGACACGGAGACCAGGTCTATCAGGGAGATACACTGACTGCTGTAGGGGACACAGTGACCAGTTCTATCAGGGAGATACACTGACTGCTGTAGGGGGACACAGTGAATAGGTCTATCAGGGAGATACACTGACTGCTGTAGGGGGACACAGTGACCAGGTCTATCAGGGAGATACACTGACTGCTGTAGGGGGACACAGTGGCCAGGTCTATCAGGGAGATACAATGACTGCTGTAGGGGGCCCAATGAACAGGTCTATCAGGGAGATACACTGACTGCTGTAGGGGGTCACAGTGACCAGGTCTATCAGGGAGATACACTGACTGCTGTAGGGGGACACGGTGACCAGGTCTATCAGAGAGATACACTGACTGCTGTAGGGGACACAGTGACCAGGTCTATCAGGGAGATACACTGACTGCTGTCGGGGGACACAGTGACCAGGTCTATCAGGGAGATACACTGACTGCTGTTGGGGGACACGGTGACCAGGTCTATCAGAGAGATACACTGACTGCTGTAGGGGACACAGTGACCAGGTCTATCAGGGAGATACACTGACTGCTGTAGGGGACACAGTGACCAGGTCTATCAGGGAGATACACTGACTGCTGTAGGGGACACGGTGACCAGGTCTATCAGGGAGATACACTGACTGCTGTAGGGGGACACAGTGACCAGGTCTATCAGGGAGATACACTGACTGCTGTAGGGGGACACAGTGACCAGGTCTATCAGGGAGATACACTGACTGGTGTAGGGAGACACAGTGAGCAGGTCTATCAGGGAGATACACTGACTGCTGTAGGGGGACACGGAGACCAGGTCTATCAGGGAGATACACTGACTGCTGTAGGGGACACAGTGACCAGGTCTATCAGGGAGATACACTGACTGCTGTAGGGGACACAGTGACCAGGTCTATCAGGGAGATACACTGACTGCTGTAGGGAGACACAGTGAGCAGGTCTATCAGGGAGATACACTGACTGCTGCAGGGGGCCCAGTGACCAGGTCTATCAGGGAGATACACTGACTGCTGTAGGGGGACACAGTGACCAGGTCTATCAGGGAGATACACTGACTGCTGTAGGGAGACACAGTGACCAGGTCTCTCAGGGAGATACACTGACTGCTGTAGGGGGCCCAGTGACCAGGTCTATCAGGGAGATACACTGACTGCTATAGGGGGACACAGTGACCAGGTCTATCAGGGAGATACACTGACTGCTGTAGGGAGACACAGTGACCAGGTCTCTCAGGGAGATACACTGACTGCTGTAGGGGGCCCAGTGACCAGGTCTATCAGGGAGATACACTGACTGCTATAGGGGGACACAGTGACCAGGTCTATCAGGGAGATACACTGACTGCTGTAGAGGGCCCAGTGACCAGGTCTATCAGGGAGATACACTGACTGCTATAGGGGGACACAGTGACCAGGTCTATCAGCGAGATACACTGACTGCTATAGGGGGACACAGTGACCAGGTCTATCAGGGAGATACACTGACTGCTGTAGGGGACACAGTGACCAGGTCTATCAGGGAGATACACTGACTGCAGTAGGGGACACAGTGACCAGGACTATCAGGAAGATACACTGACTGCTGTCGGGGGACACGGAGACCAGGTCTATCAGGGAGATACACTGACTGCTGTCGGGGACACAGTGACCAGGTCTATCAGGGAGATACACTGAGTGCTATAGGGGGACACAGTGACCAGGTCTATCAGGGAGATACACTGACTGCTGTAGGGGACACAGTGACCAGGTCTACCAGGGAGATACACTGACTGCTGTAGGGGACACAGTGACCAGGTCTATCAGGGAGATACACTGACTGCTGTAGGGGGACACAGTGACCAGGTCTATCAGGGAGATACACTGACTGCTGTAGGGGGATACAGTGACCAGGTCTATCAGGGAGATACACTGACTGCTGTAGGGGGCCCAGTGACTAGGTCTATCAGGGAGATACACTGACTGCTACAGGGGGACACAGTGACGAGGTCTATCAGGGAGATACACTGACTGCTGTAGGGGGCCCAGTGAACAGGTCTATTTGGGAGATACACTGACTGCTGTAGGCGGCCCAGTGAACAGGTCTATCTGGGAGATACACTGACTGCTATAGGGGGACACAGTGACCAGGTCTATCAGGGAGATACACTGACTGCTGTAGGGGGACACGGAGACCAGGTCTATCAGGGAGATACACTGACTGCTGTAGGGGACACAGTGACCAGGTCTATCAGGGAGATACACTGACTGCTGTAGGGGGACACAGTGACCAGGTCTATCAGGGAGATACACTGACTGCTGTAGGGGACACAGTGACCAGGTCTATCAGGGAGATACACTGACTGCTGTAGGGGACACGGTGACCAGGTCTATCAGGGAGATACACTGACTGCTGTAGGGGGACACAGTGACCAGGTCTATCAGGGAGATACACTGACTGCTGTAGGGGGACACAGTGACCAGGTCTATCAGGGTGATACACTGACTGGTGTAGGGAGACACAGTGAGCAGGTCTATCAGGGAGATACACTGACTGCTGTAGGGGGACACGGAGACCAGGTCTATCAGGGAGATACACTGACTGCTGTAGGGGACACAGTGACCAGGTCTATCAGGGAGATACACTGACTGCTGTAGGGGACACAGTGACCAGGTCTATCAGGGAGATACACTGACTGCTGTAGGGAGACACAGTGAGCAGGTCTATCAGGGAGATGCACTGACTAGGTCTATCAGGGAGATACACTGACTGCTGTAGGGGACACAGTGACCAGGTCTATCAGGGAGATACACTGACTGCTGTAGGGGGACACAGTGACCAGGTCTACCAGGGAGATACACTGACTGCTGTAGGGAGACACAGTGACCAGGTCTCTCAGGGAGATACACTGACTGCTGTAGGGGGACACAGTGACCAGGTCTATCAGGGAGATACACTGACTGCTGTAGGGGACACAGTGACCAGGTCTATCAGGGAGATACACTGACTGCTGTAGGGGGACACAGTGACCAGGTCTCTCAGGGAGATACACTGACTGCTGTAGGGGGCCCAGTGACCAGGTCTATCAGGGAGATACACTGACTGCTATAGGGGGACACAGTGACCAGGTCTATCAGGGAGATACACTGACTGCTGTAGGGGGACACGGAGACCAGGTCTATCAGGGAGATACACTGACTGCTGTAGGGGACACAGTGACCAGGTCTATCAGGAAGATACACTGACTGCTGTAGGGGGACACGGAGACCAGGTCTATCAGGGAGATACACTGACTGCTGTAGGGGACACAGTGACCAGGTCTATCAGGGAGATACACTGACTGCTATAGGGGGACACAGTGACCAGGTCTCTCAGGGAGATACACTGACTGCTGTAGGGGACACAGTGACCAGGTCTCTCAGGGAGATACACTGACTGCTGTAGGGGCACACAGTGACCAGGTCTATCAGGGAGATACACTGACTGCTGTAGGGGACACAGTGACCAGGTCTCTCAGGGAGATACACTGACTGCTGTAGGGGGACACGGTGACCAGGTCTATCAGGGAGAAACACTGACTGCTATAGGGGGACACAGTGACCAGGTCTATCAGGGAGATACACTGACTGCTATAGGGGGACACAGTGACCAGGTCTCTCAGGGAGATACACTGACTGCTGTAGGGGGCCCAGTGACCAGGTCTATCAGGGAGATACACTGACTGCTATAGGGGGACACAGTGACCAGGTCTATCAGGGAGATACACTGACTGCTATAGGGGGACACAGTGACCAGGTCTATCAGGGAGATACACTGACTGCTATAGGGGGACACAGTGACCAGGTCTATCAGGAAGATACAATGACTGCTGTAGGGGGCCCAATGAACAGGTCTATCAGGGAGATACACTGACTGCTGTAGGGGGTCACAGTGACCAGGTCTATCAGGGAGATACACTGACTGCTGTAGGGAGACACAGTGAGCAGGTCTATCAGGGAGATACACTGACTGCTGCAGGGGGCCCAGTGACCAGGTCTATCAGGGAGATACACTGACTGCTGTAGGGGGACACAGTGACCAGGTCTATCAGGGAGATACACTGACTGCTGTAGGGAGACACAGTGACCAGGTCTCTCAGGGAGATACACTGACTGCTGTAGGGGGCCCAGTGACCAGGTCTATCAGGGAGATACACTGACTGCTATAGGGGGACACAGTGACCAGGTCTATCAGGGAGATACACTGACTGCTGTAGGGAGACACAGTGACCAGGTCTCTCAGGGAGATACACTGACTGCTGTAGGGAGACACAGTGAGCAGGTCTATCAGGGAGATACACTGACTGCTGCAGGGGGCCCAGTGACCAGGTCTATCAGGGAGATACACTGACTGCTGTAGGGGACACAGTGACCAGGTCTATCAGGGAGATACACTGACTGCTGTAGGGGGACACAGTGACCAGGTCTATCAGGGAGATACACTGACTGCTGTAGGGGACACAGTGACCAGGTCTATCAGGGAGATACACTGACTGCTGTAGGGGACACGGTGACCAGGTCTATCAGGGAGATACACTGACTGCTGTAGGGGGACACAGTGACCAGGTCTATCAGGGAGATACACTGACTGCTGTAGGGGGACACAGTGACCAGGTCTATCAGGGTGATACACTGACTGGTGTAGGGAGACACAGTGAGCAGGTCTATCAGGGAGATACACTGACTGCTGTAGGGGGACACGGAGACCAGGTCTATCAGGGAGATACACTGACTGCTGTAGGGGACACAGTGACCAGGTCTATCAGGGAGATACACTGACTGCTGTAGGGGACACAGTGACCAGGTCTATCAGGGAGATACACTGACTGCTGTAGGGAGACACAGTGAGCAGGTCTATCAGGGAGATGCACTGACTAGGTCTATCAGGGAGATACACTGACTGCTGTAGGGGACACAGTGACCAGGTCTATCAGGGAGATACACTGACTGCTGTAGGGGGACACAGTGACCAGTCTACCAGGGAGATACACTGACTGCTGTAGGGAGACACAGTGACCAGGTCTCTCAGGGAGATACACTGACTGCTGTAGGGGGACACAGTGACCAGGTCTATCAGGGAGATACACTGACTGCTGTAGGGGACACAGTGACCAGGTCTATCAGGGAGATACACTGACTGCTGTAGGGGGACACAGTGACCAGGTCTCTCAGGGAGATACACTGACTGCTGTAGGGGGCCCAGTGACCAGGTCTATCAGGGAGATACACTGACTGCTATAGGGGGACACAGTGACCAGGTCTATCAGGGAGATACACTGACTGCTGTAGGGGGACACGGAGACCAGGTCTATCAGGGAGATACACTGACTGCTGTAGGGGACACAGTGACCAGGTCTATCAGGGAGATACACTGACTGCTGTAGGGGGACACGGAGACCAGGTCTATCAGGGAGATACACTGACTGCTGTAGGGGACACAGTGACCAGGTCTATCAGGAAGATACACTGACTGCTGTAGGGGGACACGGAGACCAGGTCTATCAGGGAGATACACTGACTGCTGTAGGGGACACAGTGACCAGGTCTATCAGGGAGATACACTGACTGCTATAGGGGGACACAGTGACCAGGTCTCTCAGGGAGATACACTGACTGCTGTAGGGGACACAGTGACCAGGTCTCTCAGGGAGATACACTGACTGCTGTAGGGGCACACAGTGACCAGGTCTATCAGGGAGATACACTGACTGCTGTAGGGGACACAGTGACCAGGTCTCTCAGGGAGATACACTGACTGCTGTAGGGGGACACGGTGACCAGGTCTATCAGGGAGAAACACTGACTGCTATAGGGGGACACAGTGACCAGGTCTATCAGGGAGATACACTGACTGCTATAGGGGGACACAGTGACCAGGTCTCTCAGGGAGATACACTGACTGCTGTAGGGGGCCCAGTGACCAGGTCTATCAGGGAGATACACTGACTGCTATAGGGGGACACAGTGACCAGGTCTATCAGGGAGATACACTGACTGCTATAGGGGGACACAGTGATCAGGTCTATCAGGGAGATACACTGACTGCTATAGGGGGACACAGTGACCAGGTCTATCAGGAAGATACAATGACTGCTGTAGGGGGCCCAATGAACAGGTCTATCAGGGAGATACACTGACTGCTGTAGGGGGTCACAGTGACCAGGTCTATCAGGGAGATACACTGACTAGGTCTATCAGGGAGATACACTGACTGCTGTAGGGGGACACAGTGACCAGGTCTATCAGGGAGATACACTGACTGCTGTAGGGGGACACGGTGACCAGGTCTATCAGAGAGATACACTGACTGCTGTAGGGGACACAGTGACCAGGTCTCTCAGGAAGATACACTGACTGCTGTAGGGGGACACGGAGACCAGGTCTATCAGGGAGATACACTGACTGCTATAGGGGACACAGTGACCAGGTCTATCAGGAAGATACACTGACTGCTGTAGGGGGACACGGAGACCAGGTCTATCAGCGAGATACACTGACTGCTGTAGGGGGCCCAGTGACTAGGTCTATCAGGGAGATACACTGACTGCTATAGGGGGACACAGTGACGAGGTCTATCAGGGAGATACACTGACTGATGTAGGGGGCCCAGTGAACAGGTCTATTTGGGAGATACACTGACTGCTGTAGGGGGCCCAGTGAACAGGTCTATCTGGGAGATACACTGACTGCTGTCGGGGGACACAGTGACCAGGTCTATCAGGGAGATACACTGACTGCTGTAGAGGACACAGTGACCAGGTCTATCAGGGAGATACACTGACTGCTGTAGAGGACACAGTGACCAGGTCTATCAGGGAGATACACTGACTGCTGTAGGGGGACACAGTGACCAGGTCTATCAGGGAGATACACTGACTGCTGTAGGGGACACAGTGACCAGGTCTATCAGGGAGATACACTGACTGCTGTAGGGGACACAGTGACCAGGTCTATCAGGGAGATACACTGACTGCTGTAGGGGACAAAGTGACCAGGTCTCTCAGGAAGATACACTGACTGCTGTAGGGGGACACGGAGACCAGGTCTATCAGGGAGATACACTGACTTCTGTAGAGGACACAGTGACCAGGTCTATCAGGGAGATACACTGACTGCTGTAGGGGGTCCCACCAGGTCTCTCAGGAAGATACACTGACTGCTGTAGGGGGACACGGAGACCAGGTCTATCAGGGAGATACACTGACTGCTGTAGAGGACACAGTGACCAGGTCTATCAGGGAGATACACTGACTGCTGTAGGGGGACACAGTGACCAGGTCTATCAGGGAGATACACTGACTGCTGTAGGGGGACACAGTGACCAGGTCTATCAGGGAGATACACTGACTGCTGTAGGGGACACAGTGACCAGGTCTATCAGGGAGATACACTGACTGCTGTAGGGGACACAGTGAACAGGTCTATCAGGGAGATACACTGACTGCTGTAGGGGACACAGTGACCAGATCTATCAGGGAGATACACTGACTGCTGTAGGGGGACACAGTGACCAGGTCTATCAGGGAGATACACTGACTACTGTAGGGGGACACAGTGACCAGATCTATCAGGGAGATACACTGACTGCTGTAGGGGGACACAGTGACCAGGTCTATCAGGGAGATACACTGACTGCTGTAGGGGGACACAGTGACCAGGTCTATCAGGGAGATACACTGACTGCTGTAGGGGACACAGTGACCAGGTCTATCAGGGAGATACACTGACTGCTGTAGGGGGACACAGTGACCAGGTCTATCAGGGAGATACACTGCCCGCTGTAGGGGACACAGTGACCAGGTCTATCAGGGAGATACACTGACTGCTGTAGGGGACACAGTGACCAGGTCTATCAGGGAGATACACTGACTGCTGTAGGGAGACACAGTGACCAGGTCTATCAGGGAGATACACTGACTGCTATAGGGGGACACAGTGACCAGGTCTATCAGGGAGATACACTGACTGCTGTAGGGGGACACAGTGAACAGGTCTATCAGGGAGATACACTGACTGCTGTAGGGGACACAGTGTCCAGGTCTATCAGGGAGATACACTGACTGCTATAGGGGGACACAGTGACCAGGTCTATCAGGGAGATACACTGACTGCTGTAGGGGACACAGTGACCAGGTCTATCAGGGAGATACACTGACTGCTGTAGGGGACACAGTGACCAGGTCTATCAGGGAGATACACTGACTGCTGTCGGGGGACACAGTGACCAGGTCTATCAGGGAGATACACTGACTGCTGTAGGGGGACACAGTGAATAGGTCTATCAGGGAGATACACTGACTGCTGTAGGGGGCCCAGTGAACAGGTCTATCAGGGAGATACACTGACTGCTGAAGGGGGACACAGTGAATAGGTCTATCAGGGAGATACACTGACTGCTGTAGGGGGACACAGTGACCAGGTCTATCAGGGAGATGCACTGACTGCTGTAGGGGGACACAGTGACCAGGTCTATCAGGGAGATACACTGACTAGGTCTATCAGGCAGATACACTGACTGCTGTAGGGGGACACAGTGACCAGGTCTATCAGGGAGATACACTGACTGCTGTCGGGGGACACAGTGACCAGGTCTATCAGGGAGATACACTGACTGCTGTAGGGGGACACGGTGACCAGGTCTATCAGAGAGATACACTGACTGCTGTAGGGGACACAGTGACCAGGTCTATCAGGGAGATACACTGACTGCTGTAGGGGGACACAGTGAATAGGTCTATCAGGGAGATACACTGACTGCTGTAGGGGACACAGTGACCAGGTCTATCAGGAAGATACACTGACTGCTGTAGGGGACACAGTGACCAGGTCTATCAGGGAGAT
The DNA here is from genome assembly GCF_047496795.1 of Chiloscyllium punctatum. Taxonomy (NCBI): domain Eukaryota; kingdom Metazoa; phylum Chordata; class Chondrichthyes; order Orectolobiformes; family Hemiscylliidae; genus Chiloscyllium; species Chiloscyllium punctatum. The sequence continues at coordinate 1,996,703 of NC_092768.1, read as the reverse complement.
ACACTGACTGCTGTAGGGGACACAGTGACCAGGTCTATCAGGGAGATACACTGACTGCTGTAGGGGGACACGGTGACCAGGTCTATCAGGGAGATACACTGACTGCTGTAGGGGACACAGTGACCAGGTCTATCAGGGAGATACACTGACTGCTGTAGGGGACACAGTGACCAGGTCTATCAGGGAGATACACTGACTGCTGTAGGGGCTCCCACCAGGTCTATCAGGGAGAGACACTGACTGCTGTAGGGGACACAGTGACCAGGTGTATCAGGGAGATACACTGACTGCTGTAGGGGCTCCCACCAGGTCTATCAGGGAGATACACTGACTCCTGTAGGGGACACAGTGACCAGGTCTATCCGGGAGATACACTGACTGCTGTAGGGGACACAGTGACCAGGTCTATCAGGAAGATACACTGACTGCTGTAGGGGACACAGTGACCAGGTCTATCAGGGAGATACACTGACTGCTGTAGGGGACACAGTGACCAGGTCTATCAGGGAGATACACTGACTGCTGTAGGGGGACACGGTGACCAGGTCTATCAGGGAGATACACTGACTGCTGTAGGGGACACAGTGACCAGGTCTATCAGGGAGATACACTGACTGCTGTAGGGGACACAGTGACCAGGTCTATCAGGGAGATACACTGACTGCTGTAGGGGACACAGTGACCAGGTCTATCAGGGAGATACACTGACTGCTGTCGGGGGCCCAGTGACCAGGTCTATCAGGAAGATACACTGACTGCTGTAGGGGACACGGTGACCAGGTCTATCAGGGAGATACACTGACTGCTGTAGGGGGACACAGTGACCAGGTCTATCAGGGAGATACACTGACTGCTGTAGGGGGACACAGTGACCAGGTCTATCAGGGAGATACACTGACTGCTGTAGGGGACACAGTGACCAGGTCTATCAGGGAGATACACTGACTGCTGTAGGGGACACAGTGACCAGGTCTATCAGGGAGATACACTGACTGCTGTAGGGGACACAGTGACCAGGTCTATCAGGGAGATACACTGACTGCTGTAGGGGCTCCCACCAGGTCTATCAGGGAGATACACTGACTGCTGTAGGGGACACAGTGACCAGGTGTATCAGGGAGATACACTGACTGCTGTAGGGGCTCCCACCAGGTCTATCAGGGAGATACACTGACTCCTGTAGGGGACACAGTGACCAGGTCTATCCGGGAGATACACTGACTGCTGTAGGGGACACAGTGACCAGGTCTATCAGGAAGATACACTGACTGCTGTAGGGGACACAGTGACCAGGTCTATCAGGGAGATACACTGACTGCTGTAGGGGACACAGTCACCAGGTCTATCAGGGAGATACACTGACTGCTGTAGGGGGACACGGTGACCAGGTCTATCAGGGAGATACACTGACTGCTGTAGGGGACACAGTGACCAGGTCTATCAGGGAGATACACTGACTGCTGTAGGGGACACAGTGACCAGGTCTATCAGGGAGATACACTGACTGCTGTAGGGGACACAGTGACCAGGTCTATCAGGGAGATACACTGACTGCTGTAGGGGGCCCAGTGACCAGGTCTATCAGGAAGATACACTGACTGCTGTAGGGGACACGGTGACCAGGTCTATCAGGGAGATACACTGACTGCTGTAGGGGGACACAGTGACCAGGTCTATCAGGGAGATACACTGACTGCTGTAGGGGACACAGTGAACAGGTCTATCAGGGAGATACACTGACTGCTGTAGGGGACACAGTGACCAGATCTATCAGGGAGATACACTGACTGCTGTAGGGGGACACAGTGACCAGGTCTATCAGGGAGATACACTGACTACTGTAGGGGGACACAGTGACCAGATCTATCAGGGAGATACACTGACTGCTGTAGGGGGACACAGTGACCAGGTCTATCAGGGAGATACACTGACTGCTGTAGGGGGACACAGTGACCAGGTCTATCAGGGAGATACACTGACTGCTGTAGGGGACACAGTGACCAGGTCTATCAGGGAGATACACTGACTGCTGTAGGGGGACACAGTGACCAGGTCTATCAGGGAGATACACTGCCCGCTGTAGGGGACACAGTGACCAGGTCTATCAGGGAGATACACTGACTGCTGTAGGGGACACAGTGACCAGGTCTATCAGGGAGATACACTGACTGCTGTAGGGGGACACAGTGACCAGGTCTATCAGGGAGATACACTGACTGCTGTAGGGGGACACAGTGAATAGGTCTATCAGGGAGATACACTGACTGCTGTAGGGGGACACAGTGACCAGGTCTATCAGGGAGATACACTGACTGCTGTAGGGGGACACAGTGACCAGGTCTATCAGGGAGATACACTGACTGCTGTAGGGAGACACAGTGAGCAGGTCTATCAGGGAGATACACTGACTAGGTCTATCAGGGAGATACACTGACTGCTGTAGGGGACACAGTGACCAGGTCTCTCAGGGAGATACACTGACTGCTGTAGGAGGCCCAGTGACCAGGTCTATCAGGGAGATACACTGACTGCTGTAGGGGGACACAGTGACCAGGTCTATCAGGGAGATACACTGACTGCTGTAGGGGGACACAGTGACCAGGTCTATCAGGGAGATACACTGACTAGGTCTATCAGGGAGATACACTGACTGCTGTAGGGGACACAGTGACCAGGTCTATCAGGGAGATACACTGACTGCTGTAGGGGGACACAGTGACCAGATCTATCAGGGAGATACACTGACTGCTGTAGGGGGACACAGTGACCAGGTCTATCAGGGAGATACACTGACTGCTGTAGGGGGACAGAGTGACCAGGTCTATCAGGGAGATACACTGACTGCTGTAGGGGACACAGTGACCAGGTCTATCAGGGAGATACACTGACTGCTGTAGGGGGACACAGTGAATAGGTCTATCAGGGAGATACACTGACTGCTGTAGGGGGACACAGTGACCAGGTCTATCAGGGAGATACACTGACTGCTGTAGGGAGACACAGTGACCAGGTCTATCAGGGAGATACACTGACTGCTATAGGGGGACACAGTGACCAGGTCTATCAGGGAGATACACTGACTGCTGTAGGGGGACACAGTGAACAGGTCTATCAGGGAGATACACTGACTGCTGTAGGGGACACAGTGACCAGGTCTATCAGGGAGATACACTGACTGCTGTAGGGGGACACAGTGACCAGGTCTATCAGGGAGATACACTGACTGCTGTAGGGGACACAGTGACCAGGTCTATCAGGGAGATACACTGACTGCTGTAGGGGACACAGTGACCAGGTCTATCAGGGAGATACACTGACTGCTGTAGGGGGACACAGTGACCAGGTCTATCAGGGAGATACACTGACTGCTGTAGGGGGACACAGTGAATAGGTCTATCAGGGAGATACACTGACTGCTGTAGGGGGCCCAGTGAACAGGTCTATCAGGGAGATACACTGACTGCTGTAGGGGGACACAGTGAATAGGTCTATCAGGGAGATACACTGACTGCTGTAGGGGGACACAGTGACCAGGTCTATCAGGGAGATGCACTGACTGCTGTAGGGGGACACAGTGACCAGGTCTATCAGGGAGATACACTGACTAGGTCTATCAGGCAGATACACTGACTGCTGTAGGGGGACACAGTGACCAGGTCTATCAGGGAGATACACTGACTGCTGTCGGGGGACACAGTGACCAGGTCTATCAGGGAGATACACTGACTGCTGTAGGGGGACACGGTGACCAGGTCTATCAGAGAGATACACTGACTGCTGTAGGGAACACAGTGACCAGGTCTATCAGGGAGATACACTGACTGCTGTAGGGGGACACAGTGACCAGGTCTATCAGGGAGATACACTGACTGCTGTAGGGGACACAGTGACCAGGTCTATCAGGGAGATACACTGACTGCTGTAGGGGGACACAGTGACCAGGTCTCTCAGGGAGATACACTGACTGCTGTAGGGGGCCCAGTGACCAGGTCTATCAGGGAGATACACTGACTGCTATAGGGGGACACAGTGACCAGGTCTATCAGGGAGATACACTGACTGCTGTAGGGGGACACGGAGACCAGGTCTATCAGGGAGATACACTGACTGCTGTAGGGGACACAGTGACCAGGTCTATCAGGGAGATACACTGACTGCTGTAGGGGGACACGGAGACCAGGTCTATCAGGGAGATACACTGACTGCTGTAGGGGACACAGTGACCAGGTCTATCAGGAAGATACACTGACTGCTGTAGGGGGACACGGAGACCAGGTCTATCAGGGAGATACACTGACTGCTGTAGGGGACACAGTGACCAGGTCTATCAGGGAGATACACTGACTGCTATAGGGGGACACAGTGACCAGGTCTCTCAGGGAGATACACTGACTGCTGTAGGGGACACAGTGACCAGGTCTCTCAGGGAGATACACTGACTGCTGTAGGGGCACACAGTGACCAGGTCTATCAGGGAGATACACTGACTGCTGTAGGGGACACTGTGACCAGGTCTCTCAGGGAGATACACTGACTGCTGTAGGGGGACACGGTGACCAGGTCTATCAGGGAGAAACACTGACTGCTATAGGGGGACACAGTGACCAGGTCTATCAGGGAGATACACTGACTGCTATAGGGGGACACAGTGACCAGGTCTATCAGGGAGATACACTGACTGCTATAGGGGGACACAGTGACCAGGTCTCTCAGGGAGATACACTGACTGCTGTAGGGGGCCCAGTGACCAGGTCTATCAGGAAGATACACTGACTGCTATAGGGGGACACAGTGACCAGGTCTATCAGGGAGATACACTGACTGCTATAGGGGGACACAGTGACCAGGTCTATCAGGGAGATACACTGACTGCTATAGGGGGACACAGTGACCAGGTCTATCAGGAAGATACAATGACTGCTGTAGGGGGCCCAATGAACAGGTCTATCAGGGAGATACACTGACTGCTGTAGGGGGTCACAGTGACCAGGTCTATCAGGGAGATACACTGACTAGGTCTATCAGGGAGATACACTGACTGCTGTAGGGGGACACAGTGACCAGGTCTATCAGGGAGATACACTGACTGCTGTAGGGGGACACGGTGACCAGGTCTATCAGAGAGATACACTGACTGCTGTAGGGGACACAGTGACCAGGTCTCTCAGGAAGATACACTGACTGCTGTAGGGGGACACGGAGACCAGGTCTATCAGGGAGATACACTGACTGCTATAGGGGACACAGTGACCAGGTCTATCAGGAAGATACACTGACTGCTGTAGGGGGACACGGAGACCAGGTCTATCAGGGAGATACACTGACTGCTGTAGGGGGCCCAGTGACTAGGTCTATCAGGGAGATACACTGACTGCTATAGGGGGACACAGTGACGAGGTCTATCAGGGAGATACACTGACTGATGTAGGGGGCCCAGTGAACAGGTCTATTTGGGAGATACACTGACTGCTGTAGGGGGCCCAGTGAACAGGTCTATCTGGGAGATACACTGACTGCTGTCGGGGGACACAGTGACCAGGTCTATCAGGGAGATACACTGACTGCTGTAGAGGACACAGTGACCAGGTCTATCAGGGAGATACACTGACTGCTGTAGAGGACACAGTGACCAGGTCTATCAGGGAGATACACTGACTGCTGTAGGGGGACACAGTGACCAGGTCTATCAGGGAGATACACTGACTGCTGTAGGGGACACAGTGACCAGGTCTATCAGGGAGATACACTGACTGCTGTAGGGGACACAGTGACCAGGTCTATCAGGGAGATACACTGACTGCTGTAGGGGACACAGTGACCAGGTCTCTCAGGAAGATACACTGACTGCTGTAGGGGGACACGGAGACCAGGTCTATCAGGGAGATACACTGACTTCTGTAGAGGACACAGTGACCAGGTCTATCAGGGAGATACACTGACTGCTGTAGTGGGTCCCACCAGGTCTCTCAGGAAGATACACTGACTGCTGTAGGGGGACACGGAGACCAGGTCTATCAGGGAGATACACTGACTGCTGTAGAGGACACAGTGACCAGGTCTATCAGGGAGATACACTGACTGCTGTAGGGGGACACAGTGACCAGGTCTATCAGGGAGATACACTGACTGCTGTAGGGGGACACAGTGACCAGGTCTATCAGGGAGATACACTGACTGCTGTAGGGGACACAGTGACCAGGTCTATCAGGGAGATACACTGACTGCTGTAGGGGGCCCAGTGAACAGGTCTATCAGGGAGATACACTGACTGCTGTAGGGGACACAGTGACCAGGTCTATCAGGGAGATACACTGACTGCTATAGGGGGCCCAGTGACCAGGTCTATCAGGGATATACACTGACTGCTGTAGGGGACACAGTGACCAGGTCTATCAGGGAGATACACTGACTGCTGTAGGGGGACACAGTGAATAGGTCTATCAGGGAGATACACTGACTGCTGTAGGGGGACACAGTGACCAGGTCTATCAGGGAGATACACTGACTGCTGTAGGGGGACACAGTGGCCAGGTCTATCAGGGAGATACAATGACTGCTGTAGGGGGCCCAATGAACAGGTCTATCAGGGAGATACACTGACTGCTGTAGGGGGTCACAGTGACCAGGTCTATCAGGGAGATACACTGACTGCTGTAGGGGGACACGGTGACCAGGTCTATCAGAGAGATACACTGACTGCTGTAGGGGACACAGTGACCAGGTCTATCAGGGAGATACACTGACTGCTGTCGGGGGACACAGTGACCAGGTCTATCAGGGAGATACACTGACTGCTGTTGGGGGACACGGTGACCAGGTCTATCAGAGAGATACACTGACTGCTGTAGGGGACACAGTGACCAGGTCTATCAGGGAGATACACTGACTGCTGTAGGGGACACAGTGACCAGGTCTATCAGGGAGATACACTGACTGCTGTAGGGGACACGGTGACCAGGTCTATCAGGGAGATACACTGACTGCTGTAGGGGGACACAGTGACCAGGTCTATCAGGGAGATACACTGACTGCTGTAGGGGGACACAGTGACCAGGTCTATCAGGGAGATACACTGACTGGTGTAGGGAGACACAGTGAGCAGGTCTATCAGGGAGATACACTGACTGCTGTAGGGGGACACGGAGACCAGGTCTATCAGGGAGATACACTGACTGCTGTAGGGGACACAGTGACCAGGTCTATCAGGGAGATACACTGACTGCTGTAGGGGACACAGTGACCAGGTCTATCAGGGAGATACACTGACTGCTGTAGGGAGACACAGTGAGCAGGTCTATCAGGGAGATACACTGACTGCTGCAGGGGGCCCAGTGACCAGGTCTATCAGGGAGATACACTGACTGCTGTAGGGGGACACAGTGACCAGGTCTATCAGGGAGATACACTGACTGCTGTAGGGAGACACAGTGACCAGGTCTCTCAGGGAGATACACTGACTGCTGTAGGGGGCCCAGTGACCAGGTCTATCAGGGAGATACACTGACTGCTATAGGGGGACACAGTGACCAGGTCTATCAGGGAGATACACTGACTGCTGTAGGGAGACACAGTGACCAGGTCTCTCAGGGAGATACACTGACTGCTGTAGGGGGCCCAGTGACCAGGTCTATCAGGGAGATACACTGACTGCTATAGGGGGACACAGTGACCAGGTCTATCAGGGAGATACACTGACTGCTGTAGAGGGCCCAGTGACCAGGTCTATCAGTGGAGATACACTGACTGCTATAGGGGGACACAGTGACCAGGTCTATCAGCGAGATACACTGACTGCTATAGGGGGACACAGTGACCAGGTCTATCAGGGAGATACACTGACTGCTGTAGGGGACACAGTGACCAGGTCTATCAGGGAGATACACTGACTGCAGTAGGGGACACAGTGACCAGGACTATCAGGAAGATACACTGACTGCTGTAGGGGGACACGGAGACCAGGTCTATCAGGGAGATACACTGACTGCTGTCGGGGACACAGTGACCAGGTCTATCAGGGAGATACACTGAGTGCTATAGGGGGACACAGTGACCAGGTCTATCAGGGAGATACACTGACTGCTGTAGGGGACACAGTGACCAGGTCTATCAGGGAGATACACTGACTGCTGTAGGGGACACAGTGACCAGGTCTATCAGGGAGATACACTGACTGCTGTAGGGGGACACAGTGACCAGGTCTATCAGGGAGATACACTGACTGCTGTAGGGGGACACAGTGACCAGGTCTATCAGGGAGATACACTGACTGCTGTAGGGGGCCCAGTGACAAGGTCTATCAGGGAGATACACTGACTGCTACAGGGGGACACAGTGACGAGGTCTATCAGGGAGATACACTGACTGCTGTAGGGGGCCCAGTGAACAGGTCTATTTGGGAGATACACTGACTGCTGTAGGCGGCCCAGTGAACAGGTCTATCTGGGAGATACACTGACTGCTATAGGGGGACACAGTGACCAGGTCTATCAGGGAGATACACTGACTGCTGTAGGGGGACACGGAGACCAGGTCTATCAGGGAGATACACTGACTGCTGTAGGGGACACAGTGACCAGGTCTATCAGGGAGATACACTGACTGCTGTAGGGGGACACAGTGACCAGATCTATCAGGGAGATACACTGACTGCTGTAGGGGACACAGTGACCAGGTCTATCAGGGAGATACACTGACTGCTGTAGGGGGCCCAGTGAACAGGTCTATCAGGGAGATACACTGACTGCTGTAGGGGACACAGTGACCAGGTCTATCAGGGAGATACACTGACTGCTATAGGGGGCCCAGTGACCAGGTCTATCAGGGATATACACTGACTGCTGTAGGGGACACAGTGACCAGGTCTATCAGGGAGATACACTGACTGCTGTAGGGGGACACAGTGAATAGGTCTATCAGGGAGATACACTGACTGCTGTAGGGGGACACAGTGACCAGGTCTATCAGGGAGATACACTGACTGCTGTAGGGGGACACAGTGGCCAGGTCTATCAGGGAGATACAATGACTGCTGTAGGGGGCCCAATGAACAGGTCTATCAGGGAGATACACTGACTGCTGTAGGGGGTCACAGTGACCAGGTCTATCAGGGAGATACACTGACTGCTGTAGGGGGACACGGTGACCAGGTCTATCAGAGAGATACACTGACTGCTGTAGGGGACACAGTGACCAGGTCTATCAGGGAGATACACTGACTGCTGTCGGGGGACACAGTGACCAGGTCTATCAGGGAGATACACTGACTGCTGTTGGGGGACACGGTGACCAGGTCTATCAGAGAGATACACTGACTGCTGTAGGGGACACAGTGACCAGGTCTATCAGGGAGATACACTGACTGCTGTAGGGGACACAGTGACCAGGTCTATCAGGGAGATACACTGACTGCTGTAGGGGACACGGTGACCAGGTCTATCAGGGAGATACACTGACTGCTGTAGGGGGACACAGTGACCAGGTCTATCAGGGAGATACACTGACTGCTGTAGGGGGACACAGTGACCAGGTCTATCAGGGAGATACACTGACTGGTGTAGGGAGACACAGTGAGCAGGTCTATCAGGGAGATACACTGACTGCTGTAGGGGGACACGGAGACCAGGTCTATCAGGGAGATACACTGACTGCTGTAGGGGACACAGTGACCAGGTCTATCAGGGAGATACACTGACTGCTGTAGGGGACACAGTGACCAGGTCTATCAGGGAGATACACTGACTGCTGTAGGGAGACACAGTGAGCAGGTCTATCAGGGAGATACACTGACTGCTGCAGGGGGCCCAGTGACCAGGTCTATCAGGGAGATACACTGACTGCTGTAGGGGGACACAGTGACCAGGTCTATCAGGGAGATACACTGACTGCTGTAGGGAGACACAGTGACCAGGTCTCTCAGGGAGATACACTGACTGCTGTAGGGGGCCCAGTGACCAGGTCTATCAGGGAGATACACTGACTGCTATAGGGGGACACAGTGACCAGGTCTATCAGGGAGATACACTGACTGCTATAGGGGGACACAGTGACCAGGTCTATCAGGGAGATACACTGACTGCTGTAGAGGGCCCAGTGACCAGGTCTATCAGGGAGATACACTGACTGCTATAGGGGGACACAGTGACCAGGTCTATCAGCGAGATACACTGACTGCTATAGGGGGACACAGTGACCAGGTCTATCAGGGAGATACACTGACTGCTGTAGGGGACACAGTGACCAGGTCTATCAGGGAGATACACTGACTGCAGTAGGGGACACAGTGACCAGGGCTATCAGGAAGATACACTGACTGCTGTCGGGGGACACGGAGACCAGGTCTATCAGGGAGATACACTGACTGCTGTCGGGGACACAGTGACCAGGTCTATCAGGGAGATACACTGAGTGCTATAGGGGGACACAGTGACCAGGTCTATCAGGGAGATACACTGACTGCTGTAGGGGACACAGTGACCAGGTCTATCAGGGAGATACACTGACTGCTGTAGGGGACACAGTGACCAGGTCTATCAGGGAGATACACTGACTGCTGTAGGGGGACACAGTGACCAGGTCTATCAGGGAGATACACTGACTGCTGTAGGGGGACACAGTGACCAGGTCTATCAGGGAGATACACTGACTGCTGTAGGGGGCCCAGTGACTAGGTCTATCAGGGAGATACACTGACTGCTACAGGGGGACACAGTGACGAGGTCTATCAGGGAGATACACTGACTGCTGTAGGGGGCCCAGTGAACAGGTCTATTTGGGAGATACACTGACTGCTGTAGGCGGCCCAGTGAACAGGTCTATCTGGGAGATACACTGACTGCTATAGGGGGACACAGTGACCAGGTTTATCAGGGAGATACACTGACTGCTGTAGGGGGACACGGAGACCAGGTCTATCAGGGAGATACACTGACTGCTGTAGGGGACACAGTGACCAGGTCTATCAGGGAGATACACTGACTGCTGTAGGGGGACACAGTGACCAGGTCTATCAGGGAGATACACTGACTGCTGTAGGGGACACAGTGACCAGGTCTATCAGGGAGATACACTGACTGCTGTAGGGGACACGGTGACCAGGTCTATCAGGGAGATACACTGACTGCTGTAGGGGGACACAGTGACCAGGTCTATCAGGGAGATACACTGACTGCTGTAGGGGGACACAGTGACCAGGTCTATCAGGGTGATACACTGACTGCTGTAGGGGGACACGGAGACCAGGTCTATCAGGGAGATACACTGACTGCTGTAGGGGACACAGTGACCAGGTCTATCAGGGAGATACACTGACTGCTGTAGGGGGACACGGAGACCAGGTCTATCAGGGAGATACACTGACTGCTGTAGGGGACACAGTGACCAGGTCTATCAGGAAGATACACTGACTGCTGTAGGGGGACACGGAGACCAGGTCTATCAGGGAGATACACTGACTGCTGTAGGGGACACAGTGACCAGGTCTATCAGGGAGATACACTGACTGCTGTAGGGGGACACAGTGACCAGGTCTATCAGGGAGATACACTGACTGCTGTAGGGGGACACAGTGACCAGGTCTATCAGGGAGATACACTGACTGCTGTAGGGGGCCCAGTGACAAGGTCTATCAGGGAGATACACTGACTGCTACAGGGGGACACAGTGACGAGGTCTATCAGGGAGATACACTGACTGCTGTAGGGGGCCCAGTGAACAGGTCTATTTGGGAGATACACTGACTGCTGTAGGCGGCCCAGTGAACAGGTCTATCTGGGAGATACACTGACTGCTATAGGGGGACACAGTGACCAGGTCTATCAGGGAGATACACTGACTGCTGTAGGGGGACACGGAGACCAGGTCTATCAGGGAGATACACTGACTGCTGTAGGGGACACAGTGACCAGGTCTATCAGGGAGATACACTGACTGCTGTAGGGGGACACAGTGACCAGATCTATCAGGGAGATACACTGACTGCTGTAGGGGACACAGTGACCAGGTCTATCAGGGAGATACACTGACTGCTGTAGGGGGCCCAGTGAACAGGTCTATCAGGGAGATACACTGACTGCTGTAGGGGACACAGTGACCAGGTCTATCAGGGAGATACACTGACTGCTATAGGGGGCCCAGTGACCAGGTCTATCAGGGATATACACTGACTGCTGTAGGGGACACAGTGACCAGGTCTATCAGGGAGATACACTGACTGCTGTAGGGGGACACAGTGAATAGGTCTATCAGGGAGATACACTGACTGCTGTAGGGGGACACAGTGACCAGGTCTATCAGGGAGATACACTGACTGCTGTAGGGGGACACAGTGGCCAGGTCTATCAGGGAGATACAATGACTGCTGTAGGGGGCCCAATGAACAGGTCTATCAGGGAGATACACTGACTGCTGTAGGGGGTCACAGTGACCAGGTCTATCAGGGAGATACACTGACTGCTGTAGGGGGACACGGTGACCAGGTCTATCAGAGAGATACACTGACTGCTGTAGGGGACACAGTGACCAGGTCTATCAGGGAGATACACTGACTGCTGTCGGGGGACACAGTGACCAGGTCTATCAGGGAGATACACTGACTGCTGTTGGGGGACACGGTGACCAGGTCTATCAGAGAGATACACTGACTGCTGTAGGGGACACAGTGACCAGGTCTATCAGGGAGATACACTGACTGCTGTAGGGGACACAGTGACCAGGTCTATCAGGGAGATACACTGACTGCTGTAGGGGGACACAGTGACCAGGTCTATCAGGGAGATACACTGACTGGTGTAGGGAGACACAGTGAGCAGGTCTATCAGGGAGATACACTGACTGCTGTAGGGGGACACGGAGACCAGGTCTATCAGGGAGATACACTGACTGCTGTAGGGGACACAGTGACCAGGTCTATCAGGGAGATACACTGACTGCTGTAGGGGACACAGTGACCAGGTCTATCAGGGAGATACACTGACTGCTGTAGGGAGACACAGTGAGCAGGTCTATCAGGGAGATACACTGACTGCTGCAGGGGGCCCAGTGACCAGGTCTATCAGGGAGATACACTGACTGCTGTAGGGGGACACAGTGACCAGGTCTATCAGGGAGATACACTGACTGCTGTAGGGAGACACAGTGACCAGGTCTCTCAGGGAGATACACTGACTGCTGTAGGGGGCCCAGTGACCAGGTCTATCAGGGAGATACACTGACTGCTATAGGGGGACACAGTGACCAGGTCTATCAGGGAGATACACTGACTGCTGTAGGGAGACACAGTGACCAGGTCTCTCAGGGAGATACACTGACTGCTGTAGGGGGCCCAGTGACCAGGTCTATCAGGGAGATACACTGACTGCTATAGGGGGACACAGTGACCAGGTCTATCAGGGAGATACACTGACTGCTGTAGAGGGCCCAGTGACCAGGTCTATCAGGGAGATACACTGACTGCTATAGGGGGACACAGTGACCAGGTCTATCAGCGAGATACACTGACTGCTATAGGGGGACACAGTGACCAGGTCTATCAGGGAGATACACTGACTGCTGTAGGGGACACAGTGACCAGGTCTATCAGGGAGATACACTGACTGCAGTAGGGGACACAGTGACCAGGACTATCAGGAAGATACACTGACTGCTGTCGGGGGACACGGAGACCAGGTCTATCAGGGAGATACACTGACTGCTGTCGGGGACACAGTGACCAGGTCTATCAGGGAGATACACTGAGTGCTATAGGGGGACACAGTGACCAGGTCTATCAGGGAGATACACTGACTGCTGTAGGGGACACAGTGACCAGGTCTATCAGGGAGATACACTGACTGCTGTAGGGGACACAGTGACCAGGTCTATCAGGGAGATACACTGACTGCTGTAGGGGGACACAGTGACCAGGTCTATCAGGGAGATACACTGACTGCTGTAGGGGGACACAGTGACCAGGTCTATCAGGGAGATACACTGACTGCTGTAGGGGGCCCAGTGACTAGGTCTATCAGGGAGATACACTGACTGCTACAGGGGGACACAGTGACGAGGTCTATCAGGGAGATACACTGACTGCTGTAGGGGGCCCAGTGAACAGGTCTATTTGGGAGATACACTGACTGCTGTAGGCGGCCCAGTGAACAGGTCTATCTGGGAGATACACTGACTGCTATAGGGGGACACAGTGACCAGGTCTATCAGGGAGATACACTGACTGCTGTAGGGGGACACGGAGACCAGGTCTATCAGGGAGATACACTGACTGCTGTAGGGGACACAGTGACCAGGTCTATCAGGGAGATACACTGACTGCTGTAGGGGGACACAGTGACCAGGTCTATCAGGGAGATACACTGACTGCTGTAGGGGACACAGTGACCAGGTCTATCAGGGAGATACACTGACTGCTGTAGGGGACACGGTGACCAGGTCTATCAGGGAGATACACTGACTGCTGTAGGGGGACACAGTGACCAGGTCTATCAGGGAGATACACTGACTGCTGTAGGGGGACACAGTGACCAGGTCTATCAGGGTGATACACTGACTGCTGTAGGGGGACACGGAGACCAGGTCTATCAGGGAGATACACTGACTGCTGTAGGGGACACAGTGACCAGGTCTATCAGGGAGATACACTGACTGCTGTAGGGGGACACGGAGACCAGGTCTATCAGGGAGATACACTGACTGCTGTAGGGGACACAGTGACCAGGTCTATCAGGAAGATACACTGACTGCTGTAGGGGGACACGGAGACCAGGTCTATCAGGGAGATACACTGACTGCTGTGGGGGACACAGTGACCAGGTCTATCAGGGAGATACACTGACTGCTGTAGGGGGACACAGTGAATAGGTCTATCAGGGAGATACACTGACTGCTGTAGGGGGACACAGTGACCAGGTCTATCAGGGAGATACACTGACTGCTGTAGGGGGACACAGTGGCCAGGTCTATCAGGGAGATACAATGACTGCTGTAGGGGGCCCAATGAACAGGTCTATCAGGGAGATACACTGACTACTGTAGGGGGACACAGTGACCAGGTCTATCAGGGAGATACACTGACTGCTGTAGGGGGCCCAGTGACTAGGTCTATCAGGGAGATACACTGACTGCTACAGGGGGACACAGTGACGAGGTCTATCAGGGAGATACACTGACTGCTGTAGGGGGCCCAGTGAACAGGTCTATTTGGGAGATACACTGACTGCTGTAGGCGGCCCAGTGAACAGGTCTATCTGGGAGATACACTGACTGCTATAGGGGGACACAGTGACCAGGTCTATCAGGGAGATACACTGACTGCTGTAGGGGGACACGGAGACCAGGTCTATCAGGGAGATACACTGACTGCTGTAGGGGACACAGTGACCAGGTCTATCAGGGAGATACACTGACTGCTGTAGGGGGACACAGTGACCAGGTCTATCAGGGAGATACACTGACTGCTGTAGGGGACACAGTGACCAGGTCTATCAGGGAGATACACTGACTGCTGTAGGGGACACGGTGACAAGGTCTATCAGGGAGATACACTGACTGCTGTAGGGGGACACAGTGACCAGGTCTATCAGGGAGATACACTGACTGCTGTAGGGGGACACAGTGACCAGGTCTATCAGGGTGATACACTGACTGCTGTAGGGGGACACGGAGACCAGGTCTATCAGGGAGATACACTGACTGCTGTAGGGGACACAGTGACCAGGTCTATCAGGGAGATACACTGACTGCTGTAGGGGGACACGGAGACCAGGTCTATCAGGGAGATACACTGACTGCTGTAGGGGACACAGTGACCAGGTCTATCAGGAAGATACACTGACTGCTGTAGGGGGACACGGAGACCAGGTCTATCAGGGAGATACACTGACTGCTGTAGGGGACACAGTGACCAGTTCTATCAGGGAGATACACTGACTGCTGTAGGGGGACACAGTGAATAGGTCTATCAGGGAGATACACTGACTGCTGTAGGGGGACACAGTGACCAGGTCTATCAGGGAGATACACTGACTGCTGTAGGGGGACACAGTGGCCAGGTCTATCAGGGAGATACAATGACTGCTGTAGGGGGCCCAATGAACAGGTCTATCAGGGAGATACACTGACTGCTGTAGGGGGTCACAGTGACCAGGTCTATCAGGGAGATACACTGACTGCTGTAGGGGGACACGGTGACCAGGTCTATCAGAGAGATACACTGACTGCTGTAGGGGACACAGTGACCAGGTCTATCAGGGAGATACACTGACTGCTGTCGGGGGACACAGTGACCAGGTCTATCAGGGAGATACACTGACTGCTGTTGGGGGACACGGTGACCAGGTCTATCAGAGAGATACACTGACTGCTGTAGGGGACACAGTGACCAGGTCTATCAGGGAGATACACTGACTGCTGTAGGGGACACAGTGACCAGGTCTATCAGGGAGATACACTGACTGCTGTAGGGGACACGGTGACCAGGTCTATCAGGGAGATACACTGACTGCTGTAGGGGGACACAGTGACCAGGTCTATCAGGGAGATACACTGACTGCTGTAGGGGGACACAGTGACCAGGTCTATCAGGGAGATACACTGACTGGTGTAGGGAGACACAGTGAGCAGGTCTATCAGGGAGATACACTGACTGCTGTAGGGGGACACGGAGACCAGGTCTATCAGGGAGATACACTGACTGCTGTAGGGGACACAGTGACCAGGTCTATCAGGGAGATACACTGACTGCTGTAGGGGACACAGTGACCAGGTCTATCAGGGAGATACACTGACTGCTGTAGGGAGACACAGTGAGCAGGTCTATCAGGGAGATACACTGACTGCTGCAGGGGGCCCAGTGACCAGGTCTATCAGGGAGATACACTGACTGCTGTAGGGGGACACAGTGACCAGGTCTATCAGGGAGATACACTGACTGCTGTAGGGAGACACAGTGACCAGGTCTCTCAGGGAGATACACTGACTGCTGTAGGGGGCCCAGTGACCAGGTCTATCAGGGAGATACACTGACTGCTATAGGGGGACACAGTGACCAGGTCTATCAGGGAGATACACTGACTGCTGTAGGGAGACACAGTGACCAGGTCTCTCAGGGAGATACACTGACTGCTGTAGGGGGCCCAGTGACCAGGTCTATCAGGGAGATACACTGACTGCTATAGGGGGACACAGTGACCAGGTCTATCAGGGAGATACACTGACTGCTGTAGAGGGCCCAGTGACCAGGTCTATCAGGGAGATACACTGACTGCTATAGGGGGACACAGTGACCAGGTCTATCAGCGAGATACACTGACTGCTATAGGGGGACACAGTGACCAGGTCTATCAGGGAGATACACTGACTGCTGTAGGGGACACAGTGACCAGGTCTATCAGGGAGATACACTGACTGCAGTAGGGGACACAGTGACCAGGACTATCAGGAAGATACACTGACTGCTGTCGGGGGACACGGAGACCAGGTCTATCAGGGAGATACACTGACTGCTGTCGGGGACACAGTGACCAGGTCTATCAGGGAGATACACTGAGTGCTATAGGGGGACACAGTGACCAGGTCTATCAGGGAGATACACTGACTGCTGTAGGGGACACAGTGACCAGGTCTATCAGGGAGATACACTGACTGCTGTAGGGGACACAGTGACCAGGTCTATCAGGGAGATACACTGACTGCTGTAGGGGGACACAGTGACCAGGTCTATCAGGGAGATACACTGACTGCTGTAGGGGGACACAGTGACCAGGTCTATCAGGGAGATACACTGACTGCTGTAGGGGGCCCAGTGACTAGGTCTATCAGGGAGATACACTGACTGCTACAGGGGGACACAGTGACGAGGTCTATCAGGGAGATACACTGACTGCTGTAGGGGGCCCAGTGAACAGGTCTATTTGGGAGATACACTGACTGCTGTAGGCGGCCCAGTGAACAGGTCTATCTGGGAGATACACTGACTGCTATAGGGGGACACAGTGACCAGGTCTATCAGGGAGATACACTGACTGCTGTAGGGGGACACGGAGACCAGGTCTATCAGGGAGATACACTGACTGCTGTAGGGGACACAGTGACCAGGTCTATCAGGGAGATACACTGACTGCTGTAGGGGGACACAGTGACCAGGTCTATCAGGGAGATACACTGACTGCTGTAGGGGACACAGTGACCAGGTCTATCAGGGAGATACACTGACTGCTGTAGGGGACACGGTGACCAGGTCTATCAGGGAGATACACTGACTGCTGTAGGGGGACACAGTGACCAGGTCTATCAGGGAGATACACTGACTGCTGTAGGGGGACACAGTGACCAGGTCTATCAGGGTGATACACTGACTGGTGTAGGGAGACACAGTGAGCAGGTCTATCAGGGAGATACACTGACTGCTGTAGGGGGACACGGAGACCAGGTCTATCAGGGAGATACACTGACTGCTGTAGGGGACACAGTGACCAGGTCTATCAGGGAGATACACTGACTGCTGTAGGGGACACAGTGACCAGGTCTATCAGGGAGATACACTGACTGCTGTAGGGAGACACAGTGAGCAGGTCTATCAGGGAGATGCACTGACTAGGTCTATCAGGGAGATACACTGACTGCTGTAGGGGACACAGTGACCAGGTCTATCAGGGAGATACACTGACTGCTGTAGGGGGACACAGTGACCAGGTCTACCAGGGAGATACACTGACTGCTGTAGGGAGACACAGTGACCAGGTCTCTCAGGGAGATACACTGACTGCTGTAGGGGGACACAGTGACCAGGTCTATCAGGGAGATACACTGACTGCTGTAGGGGACACAGTGACCAGGTCTATCAGGGAGATACACTGACTGCTGTAGGGGGACACAGTGACCAGGTCTCTCAGGGAGATACACTGACTGCTGTAGGGGGCCCAGTGACCAGGTCTATCAGGGAGATACACTGACTGCTATAGGGGGACACAGTGACCAGGTCTATCAGGGAGATACACTGACTGCTGTAGGGGGACACGGAGACCAGGTCTATCAGGGAGATACACTGACTGCTGTAGGGGACACAGTGACCAGGTCTATCAGGAAGATACACTGACTGCTGTAGGGGGACACGGAGACCAGGTCTATCAGGGAGATACACTGACTGCTGTAGGGGACACAGTGACCAGGTCTATCAGGGAGATACACTGACTGCTATAGGGGGACACAGTGACCAGGTCTCTCAGGGAGATACACTGACTGCTGTAGGGGACACAGTGACCAGGTCTCTCAGGGAGATACACTGACTGCTGTAGGGGCACACAGTGACCAGGTCTATCAGGGAGATACACTGACTGCTGTAGGGGACACAGTGACCAGGTCTCTCAGGGAGATACACTGACTGCTGTAGGGGGACACGGTGACCAGGTCTATCAGGGAGAAACACTGACTGCTATAGGGGGACACAGTGACCAGGTCTATCAGGGAGATACACTGACTGCTATAGGGGGACACAGTGACCAGGTCTCTCAGGGAGATACACTGACTGCTGTAGGGGGCCCAGTGACCAGGTCTATCAGGGAGATACACTGACTGCTATAGGGGGACACAGTGACCAGGTCTATCAGGGAGATACACTGACTGCTATAGGGGGACACAGTGACCAGGTCTATCAGGGAGATACACTGACTGCTATAGGGGGACACAGTGACCAGGTCTATCAGGAAGATACAATGACTGCTGTAGGGGGCCCAATGAACAGGTCTATCAGGGAGATACACTGACTGCTGTAGGGGGTCACAGTGACCAGGTCTATCAGGGAGATACACTGACTGCTGTAGGGAGACACAGTGAGCAGGTCTATCAGGGAGATACACTGACTGCTGCAGGGGGCCCAGTGACCAGGTCTATCAGGGAGATACACTGACTGCTGTAGGGGGACACAGTGACCAGGTCTATCAGGGAGATACACTGACTGCTGTAGGGAGACACAGTGACCAGGTCTCTCAGGGAGATACACTGACTGCTGTAGGGGGCCCAGTGACCAGGTCTATCAGGGAGATACACTGACTGCTATAGGGGGACACAGTGACCAGGTCTATCAGGGAGATACACTGACTGCTGTAGGGAGACACAGTGACCAGGTCTCTCAGGGAGATACACTGACTGCTGTAGGGAGACACAGTGAGCAGGTCTATCAGGGAGATACACTGACTGCTGCAGGGGGCCCAGTGACCAGGTCTATCAGGGAGATACACTGACTGCTGTAGGGGACACAGTGACCAGGTCTATCAGGGAGATACACTGACTGCTGTAGGGGGACACAGTGACCAGGTCTATCAGGGAGATACACTGACTGATGTAGGGGACACAGTGACCAGGTCTATCAGGGAGATACACTGACTGCTGTAGGGGACACGGTGACCAGGTCTATCAGGGAGATACACTGACTGCTGTAGGGGGACACAGTGACCAGGTCTATCAGGGAGATACACTGACTGCTGTAGGGGGACACAGTGACCAGGTCTATCAGGGTGATACACTGACTGGTGTAGGGAGACACAGTGAGCAGGTCTATCAGGGAGATACACTGACTGCTGTAGGGGGACACGGAGACCAGGTCTATCAGGGAGATACACTGACTGCTGTAGGGGACACAGTGACCAGGTCTATCAGGGAGATACACTGACTGCTGTAGGGGACACAGTGACCAGGTCTATCAGGGAGATACACTGACTGCTGTAGGGAGACACAGTGAGCAGGTCTATCAGGGAGATGCACTGACTAGGTCTATCAGGGAGATACACTGACTGCTGTAGGGGACACAGTGACCAGGTCTATCAGGGAGATACACTGACTGCTGTAGGGGGACACAGTGACCAGTCTACCAGGGAGATACACTGACTGCTGTAGGGAGACACAGTGACCAGGTCTCTCAGGGAGATACACTGACTGCTGTAGGGGGACACAGTGACCAGGTCTATCAGGGAGATACACTGACTGCTGTAGGGGACACAGTGACCAGGTCTATCAGGGAGATACACTGACTGCTGTAGGGGGACACAGTGACCAGGTCTCTCAGGGAGATACACTGACTGCTGTAGGGGGCCCAGTGACCAGGTCTATCAGGGAGATACACTGACTGCTATAGGGGGACACAGTGACCAGGTCTATCAGGGAGATACACTGACTGCTGTAGGGGGACACGGAGACCAGGTCTATCAGGGAGATACACTGACTGCTGTAGGGGACACAGTGACCAGGTCTATCAGGGAGATACACTGACTGCTGTAGGGGGACACGGAGACCAGGTCTATCAGGGAGATACACTGACTGCTGTAGGGGACACAGTGACCAGGTCTATCAGGAAGATACACTGACTGCTGTAGGGGGACACGGAGACCAGGTCTATCAGGGAGATACACTGACTGCTGTAGGGGACACAGTGACCAGGTCTATCAGGGAGATACACTGACTGCTATAGGGGGACACAGTGACCAGGTCTCTCAGGGAGATACACTGACTGCTGTAGGGGACACAGTGACCAGGTCTCTCAGGGAGATACACTGACTGCTGTAGGGGCACACAGTGACCAGGTCTATCAGGGAGATACACTGACTGCTGTAGGGGACACAGTGACCAGGTCTCTCAGGGAGATACACTGACTGCTGTAGGGGGACACGGTGACCAGGTCTATCAGGGAGAAACACTGACTGCTATAGGGGGACACAGTGACCAGGTCTATCAGGGAGATACACTGACTGCTATAGGGGGACACAGTGACCAGGTCTCTCAGGGAGATACACTGACTGCTGTAGGGGGCCCAGTGACCAGGTCTATCAGGGAGATACACTGACTGCTATAGGGGGACACAGTGACCAGGTCTATCAGGGAGATACACTGACTGCTATAGGGGGACACAGTGATCAGGTCTATCAGGGAGATACACTGACTGCTATAGGGGGACACAGTGACCAGGTCTATCAGGAAGATACAATGACTGCTGTAGGGGGCCCAATGAACAGGTCTATCAGGGAGATACACTGACTGCTGTAGGGGGTCACAGTGACCAGGTCTATCAGGGAGATACACTGACTAGGTCTATCAGGGAGATACACTGACTGCTGTAGGGGGACACAGTGACCAGGTCTATCAGGGAGATACACTGACTGCTGTAGGGGGACACGGTGACCAGGTCTATCAGAGAGATACACTGACTGCTGTAGGGGACACAGTGACCAGGTCTCTCAGGAAGATACACTGACTGCTGTAGGGGGACACGGAGACCAGGTCTATCAGGGAGATACACTGACTGCTATAGGGGACACAGTGACCAGGTCTATCAGGAAGATACACTGACTGCTGTAGGGGGACACGGAGACCAGGTCTATCAGCGAGATACACTGACTGCTGTAGGGGGCCCAGTGACTAGGTCTATCAGGGAGATACACTGACTGCTATAGGGGGACACAGTGACGAGGTCTATCAGGGAGATACACTGACTGATGTAGGGGGCCCAGTGAACAGGTCTATTTGGGAGATACACTGACTGCTGTAGGGGGCCCAGTGAACAGGTCTATCTGGGAGATACACTGACTGCTGTCGGGGGACACAGTGACCAGGTCTATCAGGGAGATACACTGACTGCTGTAGAGGACACAGTGACCAGGTCTATCAGGGAGATACACTGACTGCTGTAGAGGACACAGTGACCAGGTCTATCAGGGAGATACACTGACTGCTGTAGGGGGACACAGTGACCAGGTCTATCAGGGAGATACACTGACTGCTGTAGGGGACACAGTGACCAGGTCTATCAGGGAGATACACTGACTGCTGTAGGGGACACAGTGACCAGGTCTATCAGGGAGATACACTGACTGCTGTAGGGGACAAAGTGACCAGGTCTCTCAGGAAGATACACTGACTGCTGTAGGGGGACACGGAGACCAGGTCTATCAGGGAGATACACTGACTTCTGTAGAGGACACAGTGACCAGGTCTATCAGGGAGATACACTGACTGCTGTAGGGGGTCCCACCAGGTCTCTCAGGAAGATACACTGACTGCTGTAGGGGGACACGGAGACCAGGTCTATCAGGGAGATACACTGACTGCTGTAGAGGACACAGTGACCAGGTCTATCAGGGAGATACACTGACTGCTGTAGGGGGACACAGTGACCAGGTCTATCAGGGAGATACACTGACTGCTGTAGGGGGACACAGTGACCAGGTCTATCAGGGAGATACACTGACTGCTGTAGGGGACACAGTGACCAGGTCTATCAGGGAGATACACTGACTGCTGTAGGGGGCCCAGTGAACAGGTCTATCAGGGAGATACACTGACTGCTGTAGGGGACACAGTGACCAGGTCTATCAGGGAGATACACTGACTGCTATAGGGGGCCCAGTGACCAGGTCTATCAGGGATATACACTGACTGCTGTAGGGGACACAGTGACCAGGTCTATCAGGGAGATACACTGACTGCTGTCGGGGGACACAGTGAATAGGTCTATCAGGGAGATACACTGACTGCTGTTGGGGGACACGGTGACCAGGTCTATCAGAGAGATACACTGACTGCTGTAGGGGACACAGTGACCAGGTCTATCAGGGAGATACACTGACTGCTGTAGGGGACACAGTGACCAGGTCTATCAGGGAGATACACTGACTGCTGTAGGGGACACGGTGACCAGGTCTATCAGGGAGATACACTGACTGCTGTAGGGGGACACAGTGACCAGGTCTATCAGGGAGATACACTGACTGCTGTAGGGGGACACAGTGACCAGGTCTATCAGGGAGATACACTGACTGGTGTAGGGAGACACAGTGAGCAGGTCTATCAGGGAGATACACTGACTGCTGTAGGGGGACACGGAGACCAGGTCTATCAGGGAGATACACTGACTGCTGTAGGGGACACAGTGACCAGGTCTATCAGGGAGATACACTGACTGCTGTAGGGGACACAGTGACCAGGTCTATCAGGGAGATACACTGACTGCTGTAGGGAGACACAGTGAGCAGGTCTATCAGGGAGATACACTGACTGCTGCAGGGGGCCCAGTGACCAGGTCTATCAGGGAGATACACTGACTGCTGTAGGGGGACACAGTGACCAGGTCTATCAGGGAGATACACTGACTGCTGTAGGGAGACACAGTGACCAGGTCTCTCAGGGAGATACACTGACTGCTGTAGGGGGCCCAGTGACCAGGTCTATCAGGGAGATACACTGACTGCTATAGGGGGACACAGTGACCAGGTCTATCAGGGAGATACACTGACTGCTGTAGAGGGCCCAGTGACCAGGTCTATCAGGGAGATACACTGACTGCTATAGGGGGACACAGTGACCAGGTCTATCAGCGAGATACACTGACTGCTATAGGGGGACACAGTGACCAGGTCTATCAGGGAGATACACTGACTGCTGTAGGGGACACAGTGACCAGGTCTATCAGGGAGATACACTGACTGCTGTAGGGGACACAGTGACCAGGACTATCAGGAAGATACACTGACTGCTGTAGGGGGACACGGAGACCAGGTCTATCAGGGAGATACACTGACTGCTGTCGGGGACACAGTGACCAGGTCTATCAGGGAGATACACTGAGTGCTATAGGGGGACACAGTGACCAGGTCTATCAGGGAGATACACTGACTGCTGTAGGGGACACAGTGACCAGGTCTATCAGGGAGATACACTGACTGCTGTAGGGGACACAGTGACCAGGTCTATCAGGGAGATACACTGACTGCTGTAGGGGGACACAGTGACCAGGTCTATCAGGGAGATACACTGACTGCTGTAGGGGGACACAGTGACCAGGTCTATCAGGGAGATACACTGACTGCTGTAGGGGGCCCAGTGACTAGGTCTATCAGGGAGATACACTGACTGCTACAGGGGGACACAGTGACGAGGTCTATCAGGGAGATACACTGACTGCTGTAGGGGGCCCAGTGAACAGGTCTATTTGGGAGATACACTGACTGCTGGAGGCGGCCCAGTGAACAGGTCTATCTGGGAGATACACTGACTGCTATAGGGGGACACAGTGACCAGGTCTATCAGGGAGATACACTGACTGCTGTAGGGGGACACGGAGACCAGGTCTATCAGGGAGATACACTGACTGCTGTAGGGGACACAGTGACCAGGTCTATCAGGGAGATACACTGACTGCTGTAGGGGGACACGGAGACCAGGTCTATCAGGGAGATACACTGACTGCTGTAGGGGACACAGTGACCAGGTCTATCAGGATGATACACTGACTGCTGTAGGGGGACACGGAGACCAGGTCTATCAGGGAGATACACTGACTGCTGTAGGGGGACACAGTGACCAGGTCTATCAGGGAGATACACTGACTGCTGTAGGGGACACAGTGACCAGGTCTATCAGGGAGATACACTGACTGCTGTAGGGGACACAGTGACCAGGTCTATCAGGGAGATACACTGACTGCTGTCGGGGACACAGTGACCAGGTCTATCAGGGAGATACACTGACTGCTATAGGGGGTCACAGTGACCAGGTCTCTCAGGGAGATACACTGACTGCTGTAGGGGGTCCCAGTGACCAGGTCTATCAGGGAGATACACTGACTGCTGTAGGGGACACAGTGACCAGGTCTATCAGGGAGATACACTGACTGCTGTAGGGGACACAGTGACCAGGTCTATCAGGGAGATACACTGACTGCTGTAGGGGGACACAGTGAACAGGTCTATCAGGGAGATACACTGACTGCTGTAGGGGACACAGTGACCAGGTCTATCAGGGAGATACACTGACTGCTGTAGGGGGGCCCAGTGACCAGGTCTATCAGGGAGATACACTGACTGCTATAGGGGGACACAGTGACCAGGTCTATCAGGAAGATACACTGACTGCTGTAGGGGGACACGGAGACCAGGTCTATCAGGGAGATACACTGAATGCTGTAGGGGACACAGTGACCAGGTCTATCAGGGAGATACACTGACTGCTGTAGGGGACACAGTGACCAGGTCTATCAGGGAGATACACTGACTGCTGTAGGGGGACACAGTGACTAGGTCTATCAGGGAGATACACTGACTGCTACAGGGGGACACATTGACTAGGTCTATCAGGGAGATACACTGACTGCTGTAGGGGGGCCCAGTGAACAGGTCGATTTGGGAGATACACTGACTGCTGTAGGGGGACACAGTGAACAGGTCTATCAGGGAGATACACTGACTGCTGTAGGGGACACAGTGACCAGGTCTATCAGGGAGATACACTGACTAGGTCTATCAGGGAGATACACTGACTGCTGTGGGGGACACAGTGACCAGGTCTCTCAGGGAGATACACTGACTGCTGTAGGGGGCCCAGTGACCAGGTCTATCAGGGAGATACACTGACTGCTGTAGGGGGACACAGTGACCAGGTCTATCAGGGAGATACACTGACTGCTGTAGGGGACACAGTGACCAGGTCTCTCAGGGAGATACACTGACTGCTGTAGGGGGCCCAATGAACAGGTCTATCAGGGAGATACACTGACTGCTGTAGGGGACACAGTGACCAGGTCTATCAGGGAGATACACTGACTGCTGTAGGGGGACACAGTGACCAGGTCTATCAGGGAGATACACTGACTGCTGTAGGGGACACAGTGACCAGGTCTATCAGGGAGATACACTGACTGCTGTAGGGGGCCCAATGAACAGGTCTATCAGGGAGATACACTGACTGCTGTAGGGGACACAGTGACCAGGTCTATCAGGGAGATACACTGACTGCTGTAGGGGGACACAGTGACCAGGTCTATCAGGGAGATACACTGACTGCTGTAGGGGGACACAGTGACCAGGTCTATCAGGGAGATACACTGACTGCTGCAGGGGGACACAGTGACCAGGTCTATCAGGGAGATACACTGACTGCTGTAGGTGGACACAGTGACCAGGTCTATCAGGGAGATACACTGACTAGGTCTGTCAGGGAGATACACTGACTGCTGTAGGGGGACACAGTGACCAGGTCTATCAGGGAGATACACTGACTAGGTCTATCAGGGAGATACACTGACTGCTGTAGGGGGACACAGTGACCAGGTCTATCAGGGAGATACACTGACTGCTGTAGGGGACACAGTGACCAGGTCTATCAGGGAGATACACTGACTGGTGTAGGGAGACACAGTGACCAGGTCTATCAGGGAGATACACTGACTGCTGTAGGGGACACAGTGACCAGGTCTATCAGGGAGATACACTGACTGCTGTAGGGGGCCCAGTGAACAGGTCTATCAGGGAGATACACTGACTGGTGTAGGGAGACACAGTGACCAGGTCTATCAGGGAGATACACTGACTGCTGTAGGGGACACAGTGACCAGGTCTATCAGGGAGATACACTGACTGCTGTAGGGGGCCCAGTGAACAGGTCTATCAGGGAGATACACTGACTGCTGTAGGGGACACAGTGACCAGGTCTATCAGGGAGATACACTGACTGCTGTAGGGGGCCCAGTGACTAGGTCTATCAGGGAGATACACTGACTGCTATAGGGGGACACAGTGACGAGGTCTATCAGGGAGATACACTGACTGCTGTAGGGGGCCCAGTGAACAGGTCTATTTGGGAGATACACTGACTGCTGTAGGGGGCCCAGTGACCAGGTCTATCAGGGAGATACACTGACTGCTGTAGGGGGACACAGTGACCAGGTCTATCAGTGAGATACACTGACTGCTGTAGGGGACACAGTGACCAGGTCTATCAGGGAGATACACTGACTAGGTCTATCAGGGAGATACACTGACTGCTGTGGGGGACACAGTGACCAGGTCTCTCAGGGAGATACACTGACTGCTGTAGGGGGACAAGTGACCAGGTCTATCAGGGAGATACACTGACTGCTGTAGGGGGACACAGTGACCAGGTCTATCAGGGAGATACACTGACTGCTGTAGGGGACACAGTGACCAGGTCTCTCAGGGAGATACACTGACTGCTGTAGGGGGCCCAATGAACAGGTCTATCAGGGAGATACACTGACTGCTGTAGGGGACACAGTGACCAGGTCTATCAGGGAGATACACTGACTGCTGTAGGGGGACACAGTGACCAGGTCTATCAGGGAGATACACTGACTGCTGTAGGGGACACAGTGACCAGGTCTATCAGGGAGATACACTGACTGCTGTAGGGGGCCCAATGAACAGGTCTATCAGGGAGATACACTGACTGCTGTAGGGGACACAGTGACCAGGTCTATCAGGGAGATACACTGACTGCTGTAGGGGGACACAGTGACCAGGTCTATCAGGGAGATACACTGACTGCTGTAGGGGGACACAGTGACCAGGTCTATCAGGGAGATACACTGACTGCTGCAGGGGGACACAGTGACCAGGTCTATCAGGGAGATACACTGACTGCTGTAGGGGGACACAGTGACCAGGTCTATCAGGGAGATACACTGACTAGGTCTGTCAGGGAGATACACTGACTGCTGTAGGGGGACACAGTGACCAGGTCTATCAGGGAGATACACTGACTAGGTCTGTCAGGGAGATACACTGACTGCTGTAGGGGGACACAGTGACCAGGTCTATCAGGGAGATACACTGACTGCTGTAGGGGACACAGTGACCAGGTCTATCAGGGAGATACACTGACTGGTGTAGGGAGACACAGTGACCAGGTCTATCAGGGAGATACACTGACTGCTGTAGGGGACACAGTGACCAGGTCTATCAGGGAGATACACTGACTGCTGTAGGGGGCCCAGTGAACAGGTCTATCAGGGAGATACACTGACTGGTGTAGGGAGACACAGTGACCAGGTCTATCAGGGAGATACACTGACTGCTGTAGGGGACACAGTGACCAGGTCTATCAGGGAGATACACTGACTGCTGTAGGGGGCCCAGTGAACAGGTCTATCAGGGAGATACACTGACTGCTGTAGGGGACACAGTGACCAGGTCTATCAGGGAGATACACTGACTGCTGTAGGGGGCCCAGTGACTAGGTCTATCAGGGAGATACACTGACTGCTATAGGGGGACACAGTGACGAGGTCTATCAGGGAGATACACTGACTGCTGTAGGGGGCCCAGTGAACAGGTCTATTTGGGAGATACACTGACTGCTGTAGGGGGCCCAGTGACCAGGTCTATCAGGGAGATACACTGACTGCTGTAGGGGGACACAGTGACCAGGTCTATCAGTGAGATACACTGACTGCTGTAGGGGACACAGTGACCAGGTCTATCAGGGAGATACACTGACTGCTGTAGGGGGACACAGTGACCAGGTCTATCAGGGAGATGCACTTACCGCTGTAGGGGGACACAGTGACCAGGTCTATCAGGGAGATACACTGACTGCTGTAGGGGGACACAGTGACCAGGTCTATCAGGGAGATACACTGACTGCTGTAGGGGGACACAGTGACCAGGTCTATCAGAGAGATACACTGACTGCTGTAGGGGGACACAATGACCAGGTCTATCCGGGAGATACACTGACTGCTGTAGGGGACACAGTGACCAGGTCTATCAGGGAGATACACTGACTGCTGTAGAGGGCCCAGTGACTAGGTCTATCAGGGAGATACACTGACTGCTATAGGGGGACACAGTGACCAGGTCTATCAGGGAGATACACTGACTGCTGTAGGGGCTGCCACCAGGTCTATCAGGGAGATACACTGACTGCTGTAGGGGGGGCCCAGTGAACAGGTCTATCAGAGAGATACACTGACTGCTGTAGGGGACACAGTGACCAGGTCTATCAGGGAGATACACTGACTGCTGTAGGGGGACACAGTGACTAGGTGTATCAGGGAGATACACTGACTGCTGTAGGGGCTCCCACCAGGTCTATCAGGGAGATACACTGACTGCTGTAGGGGACACAGTGACCAGGTCTATCAGGGAGATACACTGACTGCTGTAGGGGACACAGTGACCAGGTCTATCAGGGAGATACACTGACTGCTGTAGGGGACACAGTGACCAGGTCTCTCAGGAAGATACACTGACTGCTGTAGGGGGACACGGAGACCAGGTCTATCAGGGAGATACACTGACTGCTGTAGAGGACACAGTGACCAGGTCTATCAGGGAGATACACTGACTGCTGTAGGGGGTCCCACCAGGTCTCTCAGGAAGATACACTGACTGCTGTAGGGGGACACGGAGACCAGGTCTATCAGGGAGATACACTGACTGCTGTAGAGGACACAGTGACCAGGTCTATCAGGGAGATACACTGACTGCTGTAGGGGGACACAGTGACCAGGTCTATCAGGGAGATACACTGACTGCTGCAGGGGACACAGTGACCAGGTCTATCAGGGAGATACACTGACTGCTGTAGGGGGCCCAGTCAACAGGTCTATCAGGGAGATACACTGACTGCTGTAGGGGACACAGTGACCAGGTCTATCAGGGAGATACACTGACTGCTGTAGGGGGCCCAGTGACCAGGTCTATCAGGGAGATACACTGACTGCTGTAGGGGGACACAGTGACCAGGTCTCTCAGGGAGATACACTGACTGCTGTAGGGGACACAGTGACCAGGTCTATCAGGGAGATACACTGACTGCTGTAGGGGACACAGTGACCAGGTCTATCAGGGAGATACACTGACTGCTGTAGGGGACACAGTGACCAGGTCTATCAGGGAGATACACTGACTGCTGTAGGGGGACACAGTGAATAGGTCTATCAGGGAGATACACTGACTGCTGTAGGGGGACACAGTGACCAGGTCTATCAGGGAGATACACTGACTGCTGTAGGGGGACACAGTGGCCAGGTCTATCAGGGAGATACAATGACTGCTGTAGGGGGCCCAATGAACAGGTCTATCAGGGAGATACACTGACTGCTGTAGGGGGTCACAGTGACCAGGTCTATCAGGGAGATACACTGACTGCTGTAGGGGGACACGGTGACCAGGTCTATCAGAGAGATACACTGACTGCTGTAGGGGACACAGTGACCAGGTCTATCAGGGAGATACACTGACTGCTGTCGGGGGACACAGTGACCAGGTCTATCAGGGAGATACACTGACTGCTGTAGGGGGACACGGTGACCAGGTCTATCAGAGAGATACACTGACTGCTGTAGGGGACACAGTGACCAGGTCTATCAGGGAGATACACTGACTGCTGTAGGGGACACAGTGACCAGGTCTATCAGGGAGATACACTGACTGCTGTAGGGGACACGGTGACCAGGTCTATCAGGGAGATACACTGACTGCTGTAGGGGGACACAGTGACCAGGTCTATCAGGGAGATACACTGACTGCTGTAGGGGGACACAGTGACCAGGTCTATCAGGGAGATACACTGACTGGTGTAGGGAGACACAGTGAGCAGGTCTATCAGGGAGATACACTGACTGCTGTAGGGGGACACAGAGACCAGGTCTATCAGGGAGATACACTGACTGCTGTAGGGGACACAGTGACCAGGTCTATCAGGGAGATACACTGACTGCTGTAGGGGACACAGTGACGAGGTCTATCAGGGAGATACACTGACTGCTGTCGGGAGACACAGTGAGCAGGTCTATCAGGGAGATGCACTGACTAGGTCTATCAGGGAGATACACTGACTGCTGTAGGGGACACAGTGACCAGGTCTATCAGGGAGATACACTGACTGCTGTAGGGGGACACAGTGACCAGGTCTACCAGGGAGATACACTGACTGCTGTAGGGAGACACAGTGACCAGGTCTCTCAGGGAGATACACTGACTGCTGTAGGGGGCCCAGTGACCAGGTCTATCAGGGAGATACACTGACTGCTATAGGGGGACACAGTGACCAGGTCTATCAGGGAGATACACTGACTGCTGTAGGGAGACACAGTGACCAGGTCTCTCAGGGAGATACACTGACTGCTGTAGGGGGCCCAGTGACCAGGTCTATCAGGGAGATACACTGACTGCTATAGGGGGACACAGTGACCAGGTCTATCAGGGAGATACACTGACTGCTGTAGAGGGCCCAGTGACCAGGTCTATCAGGGAGATACACTGACTGCTGTAGGGGACACAGTGACCAGGACTATCAGGAAGATACACTGACTGCTGTAGGGGGACACGGAGACCAGGTCTATCAGGGTGATACACTGACTGCTGTCGGGGACACAGTGACCAGGTCTATCAGGGAGATACACTGAGTGCTATAGGGGGACACAGTGACCAGGTCTATCAGGGAGATACACTGACTGCTGTAGGGGACACAGTGACCAGGTCTATCAGGGAGATACACTGACTGCTGTAGGGGACACAGTGACCAGGTCTATCAGGGAGATACACTGACTGCTGTAGGGGGACACAGTGACCAGGTCTATCAGGGAGATACACTGACTGCTGTAGGGGGCCCAGTGACTAGGTCTATCAGGGAGATACACTGACTGCTACAGGGGGACACAGTGACGAGGTCTATCAGGGAGATACACTGACTGCTGTAGGGGGCCCAGTGAACAGGTCTATTTGGGAGATACACTGACTGCTGTAGGCGGCCCAGTGAACAGGTCTATCTGGGAGATACACTGACTGCTATAGGGGGACACAGTGACCAGGTCTATCAGGGAGATACACTGACTGCTGTAGGGGGACACGGAGACCAGGTCTATCAGGGAGATACACTGACTGCTGTAGGGGACACAGTGACCAGGTCTATCAGGGAGATACACTGACTGCTGTAGGGGGACACGGAGACCAGGTCTATCAGGGAGATACACTGACTGCTGTAGGGGACACAGTGACCAGGTCTATCAGGAAGATACACTGACTGCTGTAGGGGGACACGGAGACCAGGTCTATCAGGGAGATACACTGACTGCTGTAGGGGGACACAGTGACCAGGTCTATCAGGGAGATACACTGACTGCTGTAGGGGACACAGTGACCAGGTCTATCAGGGAGATACACTGACTGCTGTAGGGGACACAGTGACCAGGTCTATCAGGGAGATACACTGACTGCTGTAGGGGACACAGTGACCAGGTCTATCAGGGAGATACACTGACTGCTATAGGGGGACACAGTGACCAGGTCTCTCAGGGAGATACACTGACTGCTGTAGGGGGCCCAGTCACCAGGTCTATCAGGGAGATACACTGACTGCTGTAGGGGGACACAGTGACCAGGTCTATCAGGGAGATACACTGACTGCTGTAGGGGACACAGTGACCAGGTCTCTCAGGGAGATACACTGACTGCTGTAGGGGGCCCAATGAACAGGTCTATCAGGGAGATACACTGACTGCTGTAGGGGACACAGTGACCAGGTCTATCAGGGAGATACACTGACTGCTGTAGGGGGACACAGTGACCAGGTCTATCAGGGAGATACACTGACTGCTGTAGGGGACACAGTGACCAGGTCTATCAGGGAGATACACTGACTGCTGTAGGGGGCCCAATGAACAGGTCTATCAGGGAGATACACTGACTGCTGTAGGGGACACAGTGACCAGGTCTATCAGGGAGATACACTGACTGCTGTAGGGGGACACAGTGACCAGGTCTATCAGGGAGATACACTGACTGCTGTAGGGGGACACAGTGACCAGGTCTATCAGGGAGATACACTGACTGCTGCAGGGGGACACAGTGACCAGGTCTGTCAGGGAGATACACTGACTGCTGTAGGGGGACACAGTGACCAGGTCTATCAGGGAGATACACTGACTAGGTCTGTCAGGGAGATACACTGACTGCTGTAGGGGACACAGTGACCAGGTCTATTTGGGAGATACACTGACTGCTGTAGGGGGCCCAGTGACCAGGTCTATCAGGGAGATACACTGACTGCTGTAGGGGGACACAGTGACCAGGTCTATCAGTGAGATACACTGACTGCTGTAGGGGACACAGTGACCAGGTCTATCAGGGAGATACACTGACTGCTGTAGGGGGACACAGTGACCAGGTCTATCAGGGAGATACACTGACTGCTGTAGGGGGACACAGTGACCAGGTCTATCAGGGAGATACACTGACTGCTGTAGGGGGACACAGTGACCAGGTCTATCAGGGAGATACACTGACTGCTGTAGGGGGACACAGTGACCAGGTCTATCAGAGAGATACACTGACTGCTGTAGGGGGACACAATGACCAGGTCTATCCGGGAGATACACTGACTGCTGTAGGGGACACAGTGACCAGGTCTATCAGGGAGATACACTGACTGCTGTAGAGGGCCCAGTGACTAGGTCTATCAGGGAGATACACTGACTGCTATAGGGGGACACAGTGACCAGGTCTATCAGGGAGATACACTGACTGCTGTAGGGGCTGCCACCAGGTCTATCAGGGAGATACACTGACTGCTGTAGGGGGGGCCCAGTGAACAGGTCTATCAGAGAGATACACTGACTGCTGTAGGGGACACAGTGACCAGGTCTATCAGGGAGATACACTGACTGCTGTAGGGGGACACAGTGACTAGGTGTATCAGGGAGATACACTGACTGCTGTAGGGGCTCCCACCAGGTCTATCAGGGAGATACACTGACTGCTGTAGGGGACACAGTGACCAGGTCTATCAGGGAGATACACTGACTGCTGTAGGGGACACAGTGACCAGGTCTATCAGGGAGATACACTGACTGCTGTAGGGGACACAGTGACCAGGTCTCTCAGGAAGATACACTGACTGCTGTAGGGGGACACGGAGACCAGGTCTATCAGGGAGATACACTGACTGCTGTAGAGGACACAGTGACCAGGTCTATCAGGGAGATACACTGACTGCTGTAGGGGGTCCCACCAGGTCTCTCAGGAAGATACACTGACTGCTGTAGGGGGACACGGAGACCAGGTCTATCAGGGAGATACACTGACTGCTGTAGAGGACACAGTGACCAGGTCTATCAGGGAGATACACTGACTGCTGTAGGGGGACACAGTGACCAGGTCTATCAGGGAGATACACTGACTGCTGCAGGGGGACACAGTGACCAGGTCTATCAGGGAGATACACTGACTGCTGTAGGGGGACACAGTGACCAGGTCTATCAGGGAGATACACTGACTGCTGTAGGGGACACAGTGACCAGGTCTATCAGGGAGATACACTGACTGCTGTAGGGGGCCCAGTCAACAGGTCTATCAGGGAGATACACTGACTGCTGTAGGGGACACAGTGACCAGGTCTATCAGGGAGATACACTGACTGCTGTAGGGGGCCCAGTGACCAGGTCTATCAGGGAGATACACTGACTGCTGTAGGGGGACACAGTGACCAGGTCTATCAGGGAGATACACTGACTGCTGTAGGGGGACACAGTGACCAGGTCTATCAGGGAGATACACTGACTAGGTCTGTCAGGGAGATACACTGACTGCTGTAGGGGACACAGTGACCAGGTCTATTTGGGAGATACACTGACTGCTGTAGGGGGCCCAGTGACCAGGTCTATCAGGGAGATACACTGACTGCTGTAGGGGGACACAGTGACCAGGTCTATCAGGAAGATACACTGACTGCTGTAGGGGGACACAGTGACCAGGTCTATCAGGGAGATACACTGACTGCTGTAGGGGACACAGTGACCAGGTCTATCAGGGAGATACACTGACTGCTGTAGGGGACACAGTGACCAGGTCTATCAGGGAGATACACTGACTGCTGTAGGGGACACAGTGACCAGGTCTATCAGGGAGATACACTGACTGCTATAGGGGGACACAGTGACCAGGTCTCTCAGGGAGATACACTGACTGCTGTAGGGGGCCCAGTCACCAGGTCTATCAGGGAGATACACTGACTGCTGTAGGGGGACACAGTGACCAGGTCTATCAGGGAGATACACTGACTGCTGTAGGGGACACAGTGACCAGGTCTCTCAGGGAGATACACTGACTGCTGTAGGGGGCCCAATGAACAGGTCTATCAGGGAGATACACTGACTGCTGTAGGGGACACAGTGACCAGGTTTATCAGGGAGATACACTGACTGCTGTAGGGGGACACAGTGACCAGGTCTATCAGGGAGATACACTGACTGCTGTAGGGGACACAGTGACCAGGTCTATCAGGGAGATACACTGACTGCTGTAGGGGGCCCAATGAACAGGTCTATCAGGGAGATACACTGACTGCTGTAGGGGACACAGTGACCAGGTCTATCAGGGAGATACACTGACTGCTGTAGGGGGACACAGTGACCAGGTCTATCAGGGAGATACACTGACTGCTGTAGGGGGACACAGTGACCAGGTCTATCAGGGAGATACACTGACTGCTGCAGGGGGACACAGTGACCAGGTCTGTCAGGGAGATACACTGACTGCTGTAGGGGGACACAGTGACCAGGTCTATCAGGGAGATACACTGACTAGGTCTGTCAGGGAGATACACTGACTGCTGTAGGGGACACAGTGACCAGGTCTATTTGGGAGATACACTGACTGCTGTAGGGGGCCCAGTGACCAGGTCTATCAGGGAGATACACTGACTGCTGTAGGGGGACACAGTGACCAGGTCTATCAGTGAGATACACTGACTGCTGTAGGGGACACAGTGACCAGGTCTATCAGGGAGATACACTGACTGCTGTAGGGGGACACAGTGACCAGGTCTATCAGGGAGATACACTGACTGCTGTAGGGGGACACAGTGACCAGGTCTATCAGGGAGATACACTGACTGCTGTAGGGGGACACAGTGACCAGGTCTATCAGGGAGATACACTGACTGCTGTAGGGGGACACAGTGACCAGGTCTATCAGAGAGATACACTGACTGCTGTAGGGGGACACAATGACCAGGTCGATCCGGGAGATACACTGACTGCTGTAGGGGACACAGTGACCAGGTCTATCAGGGAGATACACTGACTGCTGTAGAGGGCCCAGTGACTAGGTCTATCAGGGAGATACACTGACTGCTATAGGGGGACACAGTGACCAGGTCTATCAGGGAGATACACTGACTGCTGTAGGGGCTGCCACCAGGTCTATCAGGGAGATACACTGACTGCTGTAGGGGGGGCCCAGTGAACAGGTCTATCAGAGAGATACACTGACTGCTGTAGGGGACACAGTGACCAGGTCTATCAGGGAGATACACTGACTGCTGTAGGGGGACACAGTGACTTGGTGTATCAGGGAGATACACTGACTGCTGTAGGGGCTCCCACCAGGTCTATCAGGGAGATACACTGACTGCTGTAGGGGACACAGTGACCAGGTCTATCAGGGAGATACACTGACTGCTGTAGGGGACACAGTGACCAGGTCTATCAGGGAGATACACTGACTGCTGTAGGGGACACAGTGACCAGGTCTCTCAGGAAGATACACTGACTGCTGTAGGGGGACACGGAGACCAGGTCTATCAGGGAGATACACTGACTGCTGTAGAGGACACAGTGACCAGGTCTATCAGGGAGATACACTGACTGCTGTAGGGGGTCCCACCAGGTCTCTCAGGAAGATACACTGACTGCTGTAGGGGGACACGGAGACCAGGTCTATCAGGGAGATACACTGACTGCTGTAGAGGACACAGTGACCAGGTCTATCAGGGAGATACACTGACTGCTGTAGGGGGACACAGTGACCAGGTCTATCAGGGAGATACACTGACTGCTGCAGGGGGACACAGTGACCAGGTC
Source organism: Chiloscyllium punctatum (assembly GCF_047496795.1). NCBI lineage: Eukaryota > Metazoa > Chordata > Chondrichthyes > Orectolobiformes > Hemiscylliidae > Chiloscyllium > Chiloscyllium punctatum. Next base: position 1,959,070 of record NC_092768.1, on the reverse strand, counting down.
TATCAGGGAGATACACTGACTGCTGTAGGGGGACACAGTGACCAGGTCTATCAGGGAGATACACTGACTGCTGTAGGGGACACAGTGACCAGGTCTATCAGGGAGATACACTGACTGCTGTAGGGGGCCCAGTCAACAGGTCTATCAGGGAGATACACTGACTGCTGTAGGGGACACAGTGACCAGGTCTATCAGGGAGATACACTGACTGCTGTAGGGGGCCCAGTGACCAGGTCTATCAGGGAGATACACTGACTGCTGTAGGGGGACACAGTGACCAGGTCTCTCAGGGAGATACACTGACTGCTGTAGGGGACACAGTGACCAGGTCTATCAGGGAGATACACTGACTGCTGTAGAGGGCCCAGTGACTAGGTCTATCAGGGAGATACACTGACTGCTATAGGGGGACACAGTGACCAGGTCTATCAGGGAGATACACTGACTGCTGTAGGGGCTGCCACCAGGTCTATCAGGGAGATACACTGACTGCTGTAGGGGGGGCCCAGTGAACAGGTCTATCAGAGAGATACACTGACTGCTGTAGGGGACACAGTGACCAGGTCTATCAGGGAGATACACTGACTGCTGTAGGGGGACACAGTGACTAGGTGTATCAGGGAGATACACTGACTGCTGTAGGGGCTCCCACCAGGTCTATCAGGGAGATACACTGACTGCTGTAGGGGACACAGTGACCAGGTCTATCAGGGAGATACACTGACTGCTGTAGGGGACACAGTGACCAGGTCTATCAGGGAGATACACTGACTGCTGTAGGGGACACAGTGACCAGGTCTCTCAGGAAGATACACTGACTGCTGTAGGGGGACACGGAGACCAGGTCTATCAGGGAGATACACTGACTGCTGTAGAGGACACAGTGACCAGGTCTATCAGGGAGATACACTGACTGCTGTAGGGGGTCCCACCAGGTCTCTCAGGAAGATACACTGACTGCTGTAGGGGGACACGGAGACCAGGTCTATCAGGGAGATACACTGACTGCTGTAGAGGACACAGTGACCAGGTCTATCAGGGAGATACACTGACTGCTGTAGGGGGACACAGTGACCAGGTCTATCAGGGAGATACACTGACTGCTGCAGGGGACACAGTGACCAGGTCTATCAGGGAGATACACTGACTGCTGTAGGGGGCCCAGTCAACAGGTCTATCAGGGAGATACACTGACTGCTGTAGGGGACACAGTGACCAGGTCTATCAGGGAGATACACTGACTGCTGTAGGGGGCCCAGTGACCAGGTCTATCAGGGAGATACACTGACTGCTGTAGGGGGACACAGTGACCAGGTCTCTCAGGGAGATACACTGACTGCTGTAGGGGACACAGTGACCAGGTCTATCAGGGAGATACACTGACTGCTGTAGGGGACACAGTGACCAGGTCTATCAGGGAGATACACTGACTGCTGTAGGGGACACAGTGACCAGGTCTATCAGGGAGATACACTGACTGCTGTAGGGGGACACAGTGAATAGGTCTATCAGGGAGATACACTGACTGCTGTAGGGGGACACAGTGACCAGGTCTATCAGGGAGATACACTGACTGCTGTAGGGGGACACAGTGGCCAGGTCTATCAGGGAGATACAATGACTGCTGTAGGGGGCCCAATGAACAGGTCTATCAGGGAGATACACTGACTGCTGTAGGGGGTCACAGTGACCAGGTCTATCAGGGAGATACACTGACTGCTGTAGGGGGACACGGTGACCAGGTCTATCAGAGAGATACACTGACTGCTGTAGGGGACACAGTGACCAGGTCTATCAGGGAGATACACTGACTGCTGTCGGGGGACACAGTGACCAGGTCTATCAGGGAGATACACTGACTGCTGTAGGGGGACACGGTGACCAGGTCTATCAGAGAGATACACTGACTGCTGTAGGGGACACAGTGACCAGGTCTATCAGGGAGATACACTGACTGCTGTAGGGGACACAGTGACCAGGTCTATCAGGGAGATACACTGACTGCTGTAGGGGACACGGTGACCAGGTCTATCAGGGAGATACACTGACTGCTGTAGGGGGACACAGTGACCAGGTCTATCAGGGAGATACACTGACTGCTGTAGGGGGACACAGTGACCAGGTCTATCAGGGAGATACACTGACTGGTGTAGGGAGACACAGTGAGCAGGTCTATCAGGGAGATACACTGACTGCTGTAGGGGGACACAGAGACCAGGTCTATCAGGGAGATACACTGACTGCTGTAGGGGACACAGTGACCAGGTCTATCAGGGAGATACACTGACTGCTGTAGGGGACACAGTGACGAGGTCTATCAGGGAGATACACTGACTGCTGTAGGGAGACACAGTGAGCAGGTCTATCAGGGAGATGCACTGACTAGGTCTATCAGGGAGATACACTGACTGCTGTAGGGGACACAGTGACCAGGTCTATCAGGGAGATACACTGACTGCTGTAGGGGGACACAGTGACCAGGTCTACCAGGGAGATACACTGACTGCTGTAGGGAGACACAGTGACCAGGTCTCTCAGGGAGATACACTGACTGCTGTAGGGGGCCCAGTGACCAGGTCTATCAGGGAGATACACTGACTGCTATAGGGGGACACAGTGACCAGGTCTATCAGGGAGATACACTGACTGCTGTAGGGAGACACAGTGACCAGGTCTCTCAGGGAGATACACTGACTGCTGTAGGGGGCCCAGTGACCAGGTCTATCAGGGAGATACACTGACTGCTATAGGGGGACACAGTGACCAGGTCTATCAGGGAGATACACTGACTGCTGTAGAGGGCCCAGTGACCAGGTCTATCAGGGAGATACACTGACTGCTGTAGGGGACACAGTGACCAGGACTATCAGGAAGATACACTGACTGCTGTAGGGGGACACGGAGACCAGGTCTATCAGGGAGATACACTGACTGCTGTCGGGGACACAGTGACCAGGTCTATCAGGGAGATACACTGAGTGCTATAGGGGGACACAGTGACCAGGTCTATCAGGGAGATACACTGACTGCTGTAGGGGACACAGTGACCAGGTCTATCAGGGAGATACACTGACTGCTGTAGGGGACACAGTGACCAGGTCTATCAGGGAGATACACTGACTGCTGTAGGGGGACACAGTGACCAGGTCTATCAGGGAGATACACTGACTGCTGTAGGGGGCCCAGTGACTAGGTCTATCAGGGAGATACACTGACTGCTACAGGGGGACACAGTGACGAGGTCTATCAGGGAGATACACTGACTGCTGTAGGGGGCCCAGTGAACAGGTCTATTTGGGAGATACACTGACTGCTGTAGGCGGCCCAGTGAACAGGTCTATCTGGGAGATACACTGACTGCTATAGGGGGACACAGTGACCAGGTCTATCAGGGAGATACACTGACTGCTGTAGGGGGACACGGAGACCAGGTCTATCAGGGAGATACACTGACTGCTGTAGGGGACACAGTGACCAGGTCTATCAGGGAGATACACTGACTGCTGTAGGGGGACACGGAGACCAGGTCTATCAGGGAGATACACTGACTGCTGTAGGGGACACAGTGACCAGGTCTATCAGGAAGATACACTGACTGCTGTAGGGGGACACGGAGACCAGGTCTATCAGGGAGATACACTGACTGCTGTAGGGGGACACAGTGACCAGGTCTATCAGGGAGATACACTGACTGCTGTAGGGGACACAGTGACCAGGTCTATCAGGGAGATACACTGACTGCTGTAGGGGACACAGTGACCAGGTCTATCAGGGAGATACACTGACTGCTGTAGGGGACACAGTGACCAGGTCTATCAGGGAGATACACTGACTGCTATAGGGGGACACAGTGACCAGGTCTCTCAGGGAGATACACTGACTGCTGTAGGGGGCCCAGTGACCAGGTCTATCAGGGAGATACACTGACTGCTGTAGGGGGACACAGTGACCAGGTCTATCAGGGAGATACACTGACTGCTGTAGGGGACACAGTGACCAGGTCTCTCAGGGAGATACACTGACTGCTGTAGGGGGCCCAATGAACAGGTCTATCAGGGAGATACACTGACTGCTGTAGGGGACACAGTGACCAGGTCTATCAGGGAGATACACTGACTGCTGTAGGGGGACACAGTGACCAGGTCTATCAGGGAGATACACTGACTGCTGTAGGGGACACAGTGACCAGGTCTATCAGGGAGATACACTGACTGCTGTAGGGGGCCCAATGAACAGGTCTATCAGGGAGATACACTGACTGCTGTAGGGGACACAGTGACCAGGTCTATCAGGGAGATACACTGACTGCTGTAGGGGGACACAGTGACCAGGTCTATCAGGGAGATACACTGACTGCTGTAGGGGGACACAGTGACCAGGTCTATCAGGGAGATACACTGACTGCTGCAGGGGGACACAGTGACCAGGTCTGTCAGGGAGATACACTGACTGCTGTAGGGGGACACAGTGACCAGGTCTATCAGGGAGATACACTGACTAGGTCTGTCAGGGAGATACACTGACTGCTGTAGGGGACACAGTGACCAGGTCTATTTGGGAGATACACTGACTGCTGTAGGGGGCCCAGTGACCAGGTCTATCAGGGAGATACACTGACTGCTGTAGGGGGACACAGTGACCAGGTCTATCAGTGAGATACACTGACTGCTGTAGGGGACACAGTGACCAGGTCTATCAGGGAGATACACTGACTGCTGTAGGGGGACACAGTGACCAGGTCTATCAGGGAGATACACTGACTGCTGTAGGGGGACACAGTGACCAGGTCTATCAGGGAGATACACTGACTGCTGTAGGGGGACACAGTGACCAGGTCTATCAGGGAGATACACTGACTGCTGTAGGGGGACACAGTGACCAGGTCTATCAGAGAGATACACTGACTGCTGTAGGGGGACACAATGACCAGGTCTATCCGGGAGATACACTGACTGCTGTAGGGGACACAGTGACCAGGTCTATCAGGGAGATACACTGACTGCTGTAGAGGGCCCAGTGACTAGGTCTATCAGGGAGATACACTGACTGCTATAGGGGGACACAGTGACCAGGTCTATCAGGGAGATACACTGACTGCTGTAGGGGCTGCCACCAGGTCTATCAGGGAGATACACTGACTGCTGTAGGGGGGGCCCAGTGAACAGGTCTATCAGAGAGATACACTGACTGCTGTAGGGGACACAGTGACCAGGTCTATCAGGGAGATACACTGACTGCTGTAGGGGGCCCAGTGACCAGGTCTATCAGGGAGATACACTGACTGCTGTAGGGGGACACAGTGACCAGGTCTCTCAGGGAGATACACTGACTGCTGTAGGGGACACAGTGACCAGGTCTATCAGGGAGATACACTGACTGCTGTAGAGGGCCCAGTGACTAGGTCTATCAGGGAGATACACTGACTGCTATAGGGGGACACAGTGACCAGGTCTATCAGGGAGATACACTGACTGCTGTAGGGGCTGCCACCAGGTCTATCAGGGAGATACACTGACTGCTGTAGGGGGGGCCCAGTGAACAGGTCTATCAGAGAGATACACTGACTGCTGTAGGGGACACAGTGACCAGGTCTATCAGGGAGATACACTGACTGCTGTAGGGGGACACAGTGACTAGGTGTATCAGGGAGATACACTGACTGCTGTAGGGGCTCCCACCAGGTCTATCAGGGAGATACACTGACTGCTGTAGGGGACACAGTGACCAGGTCTATCAGGGAGATACACTGACTGCTGTAGGGGACACAGTGACCAGGTCTATCAGGGAGATACACTGACTGCTGTAGGGGACACAGTGACCAGGTCTCTCAGGAAGATACACTGACTGCTGTAGGGGGACACGGAGACCAGGTCTATCAGGGAGATACACTGACTGCTGTAGAGGACACAGTGACCAGGTCTATCAGGGAGATACACTGACTGCTGTAGGGGGTCCCACCAGGTCTCTCAGGAAGATACACTGACTGCTGTAGGGGGACACGGAGACCAGGTCTATCAGGGAGATACACTGACTGCTGTAGAGGACACAGTGACCAGGTCTATCAGGGAGATACACTGACTGCTGTAGGGGGACACAGTGACCAGGTCTATCAGGGAGATACACTGACTGCTGCAGGGGACACAGTGACCAGGTCTATCAGGGAGATACACTGACTGCTGTAGGGGGCCCAGTCAACAGGTCTATCAGGGAGATACACTGACTGCTGTAGGGGACACAGTGACCAGGTCTATCAGGGAGATACACTGACTGCTGTAGGGGGCCCAGTGACCAGGTCTATCAGGGAGATACACTGACTGCTGTAGGGGGACACAGTGACCAGGTCTCTCAGGGAGATACACTGACTGCTGTAGGGGACACAGTGACCAGGTCTATCAGGGAGATACACTGACTGCTGTAGGGGACACAGTGACCAGGTCTATCAGGGAGATACACTGACTGCTGTAGGGGACACAGTGACCAGGTCTATCAGGGAGATACACTGACTGCTGTAGGGGGACACAGTGAATAGGTCTATCAGGGAGATACACTGACTGCTGTAGGGGGACACAGTGACCAGGTCTATCAGGGAGATACACTGACTGCTGTAGGGGGACACAGTGGCCAGGTCTATCAGGGAGATACAATGACTGCTGTAGGGGGCCCAATGAACAGGTCTATCAGGGAGATACACTGACTGCTGTAGGGGGTCACAGTGACCAGGTCTATCAGGGAGATACACTGACTGCTGTAGGGGGACACGGTGACCAGGTCTATCAGAGAGATACACTGACTGCTGTAGGGGACACAGTGACCAGGTCTATCAGGGAGATACACTGACTGCTGTCGGGGGACACAGTGACCAGGTCTATCAGGGAGATACACTGACTGCTGTAGGGGGACACGGTGACCAGGTCTATCAGAGAGATACACTGACTGCTGTAGGGGACACAGTGACCAGGTCTATCAGAGAGATACACTGACTGCTGTAGGGGACACAGTGACCAGGTCTATCAGAGAGATACACTGACTGCTGTAGGGGGACACAGAGACCAGGTCTATCAGGGAGATACACTGACTGCTGTAGGGGACACAGTGACCAGGTCTATCAGGGAGATACACTGACTGCTGTAGGGGACACAGTGACGAGGTCTATCAGGGAGATACACTGACTGCTGTAGGGAGACACAGTGAGCAGGTCTATCAGGGAGATGCACTGACTAGGTCTATCAGGGAGATACACTGACTGCTGTAGGGGACACAGTGACCAGGTCTATCAGGGAGATACACTGACTGCTGTAGGGGGACACAGTGACCAGGTCTACCAGGGAGATACACTGACTGCTGTAGGGAGACACAGTGACCAGGTCTCTCAGGGAGATACACTGACTGCTGTAGGGGGCCCAGTGACCAGGTCTATCAGGGAGATACACTGACTGCTATAGGGGGACACAGTGACCAGGTCTATCAGGGAGATACACTGACTGCTGTAGGGAGACACAGTGACCAGGTCTCTCAGGGAGATACACTGACTGCTGTAGGGGGCCCAGTGACCAGGTCTATCAGGGAGATACACTGACTGCTATAGGGGGACACAGTGACCAGGTCTATCAGGGAGATACACTGACTGCTGTAGAGGGCCCAGTGACCAGGTCTATCAGGGAGATACACTGACTGCTGTAGGGGACACAGTGACCAGGACTATCAGGAAGATACACTGACTGCTGTAGGGGGACACGGAGACCAGGTCTATCAGGGAGATACACTGACTGCTGTCGGGGACACAGTGACCAGGTCTATCAGGGAGATACACTGAGTGCTATAGGGGGACACAGTGACCAGGTCTATCAGGGAGATACACTGACTGCTGTAGGGGACACAGTGACCAGGTCTATCAGGGAGATACACTGACTGCTGTAGGGGACACAGTGACCAGGTCTATCAGGGAGATACACTGACTGCTGTAGGGGGACACAGTGACCAGGTCTATCAGGGAGATACAATGACTGCTGTAGGGGGCCCAATGAACAGGTCTATCAGGGAGATACACTGACTGCTGTAGGGGGTCACAGTGACCAGGTCTATCAGGGAGATACACTGACTGCTGTAGGGGGACACGGTGACCAGGTCTATCAGAGAGATACACTGACTGCTGTAGGGGACACAGTGACCAGGTCTATCAGGGAGATACACTGACTGCTGTCGGGGGACACAGTGACCAGGTCTATCAGGGAGATACACTGACTGCTGTAGGGGGACACGGTGACCAGGTCTATCAGAGAGATACACTGACTGCTGTAGGGGACACAGTGACCAGGTCTATCAGGGAGATACACTGACTGCTGTAGGGGACACAGTGACCAGGTCTATCAGGGAGATACACTGACTGCTGTAGGGGACACGGTGACCAGGTCTATCAGGGAGATACACTGACTGCTGTAGGGGGACACAGTGACCAGGTCTATCAGGGAGATACACTGACTGCTGTAGGGGGACACAGTGACCAGGTCTATCAGGGAGATACACTGACTGGTGTAGGGAGACACAGTGAGCAGGTCTATCAGGGAGATACACTGACTGCTGTAGGGGGACACAGAGACCAGGTCTATCAGGGAGATACACTGACTGCTGTAGGGGACACAGTGACCAGGTCTATCAGGGAGATACACTGACTGCTGTAGGGGACACAGTGACGAGGTCTATCAGGGAGATACACTGACTGCTGTAGGGAGACACAGTGAGCAGGTCTATCAGGGAGATGCACTGACTAGGTCTATCAGGGAGATACACTGACTGCTGTAGGGGACACAGTGACCAGGTCTATCAGGGAGATACACTGACTGCTGTAGGGGGACACAGTGACCAGGTCTACCAGGGAGATACACTGACTGCTGTAGGGAGACACAGTGACCAGGTCTCTCAGGGAGATACACTGACTGCTGTAGGGGGCCCAGTGACCAGGTCTATCAGGGAGATACACTGACTGCTATAGGGGGACACAGTGACCAGGTCTATCAGGGAGATACACTGACTGCTGTAGGGAGACACAGTGACCAGGTCTCTCAGGGAGATACACTGACTGCTGTAGGGGGCCCAGTGACCAGGTCTATCAGGGAGATACACTGACTGCTATAGGGGGACACAGTGACCAGGTCTATCAGGGAGATACACTGACTGCTGTAGAGGGCCCAGTGACCAGGTCTATCAGGGAGATACACTGACTGCTGTAGGGGACACAGTGACCAGGACTATCAGGAAGATACACTGACTGCTGTAGGGGGACACGGAGACCAGGTCTATCAGGGAGATACACTGACTGCTGTCGGGGACACAGTGACCAGGTCTATCAGGGAGATACACTGAGTGCTATAGGGGGACACAGTGACCAGGTCTATCAGGGAGATACACTGACTGCTGTAGGGGACACAGTGACCAGGTCTATCAGGGAGATACACTGACTGCTGTAGGGGACACAGTGACCAGGTCTATCAGGGAGATACACTGACTGCTGTAGGGGGACACAGTGACCAGGTCTATCAGGGAGATACACTGACTGCTGTAGGGGGCCCAGTGACTAGGTCTATCAGGGAGATACACTGACTGCTACAGGGGGACACAGTGACGAGGTCTATCAGGGAGATACACTGACTGCTGTAGGGGGCCCAGTGAACAGGTCTATTTGGGAGATACACTGACTGCTGTAGGCGGCCCAGTGAACAGGTCTATCTGGGAGATACACTGACTGCTATAGGGGGACACAGTGACCAGGTCTATCAGGGAGATACACTGACTGCTGTAGGGGGACACGGAGACCAGGTCTATCAGGGAGATACACTGACTGCTGTAGGGGACACAGTGACCAGGTCTATCAGGGAGATACACTGACTGCTGTAGGGGGACACGGAGACCAGGTCTATCAGGGAGATACACTGACTGCTGTAGGGGACACAGTGACCAGGTCTATCAGGAAGATACACTGACTGCTGTAGGGGGACACGGAGACCAGGTCTATCAGGGAGATACACTGACTGCTGTAGGGGGACACAGTGACCAGGTCTATCAGGGAGATACACTGACTGCTGTAGGGGACACAGTGACCAGGTCTATCAGGGAGATACACTGACTGCTGTAGGGGACACAGTGACCAGGTCTATCAGGGAGATACACTGACTGCTGTAGGGGACACAGTGACCAGGTCTATCAGGGAGATACACTGACTGCTATAGGGGGACACAGTGACCAGGTCTCTCAGGGAGATACACTGACTGCTGTAGGGGGCCCAGTGACCAGGTCTATCAGGGAGATACACTGACTGCTGTAGGGGGACACAGTGACCAGGTCTATCAGGGAGATACACTGACTGCTGTAGGGGACACAGTGACCAGGTCTCTCAGGGAGATACACTGACTGCTGTAGGGGGCCCAATGAACAGGTCTATCAGGGAGATACACTGACTGCTGTAGGGGACACAGTGACCAGGTCTATCAGGGAGATACACTGACTGCTGTAGGGGGACACAGTGACCAGGTCTATCAGGGAGATACACTGACTGCTGTAGGGGACACAGTGACCAGGTCTATCAGGGAGATACACTGACTGCTGTAGGGGGCCCAATGAACAGGTCTATCAGGGAGATACACTGACTGCTGTAGGGGACACAGTGACCAGGTCTATCAGGGAGATACACTGACTGCTGTAGGGGGACACAGTGACCAGGTCTATCAGGGAGATACACTGACTGCTGTAGGGGGACACAGTGACCAGGTCTATCAGGGAGATACACTGACTGCTGCAGGGGGACACAGTGACCAGGTCTGTCAGGGAGATACACTGACTGCTGTAGGGGGACACAGTGACCAGGTCTATCAGGGAGATACACTGACTAGGTCTGTCAGGGAGATACACTGACTGCTGTAGGGGACACAGTGACCAGGTCTATTTGGGAGATACACTGACTGCTGTAGGGGGCCCAGTGACCAGGTCTATCAGGGAGATACACTGACTGCTGTAGGGGGACACAGTGACCAGGTCTATCAGTGAGATACACTGACTGCTGTAGGGGACACAGTGACCAGGTCTATCAGGGAGATACACTGACTGCTGTAGGGGGACACAGTGACCAGGTCTATCAGGGAGATACACTGACTGCTGTAGGGGGACACAGTGACCAGGTCTATCAGGGAGATACACTGACTGCTGTAGGGGGACACAGTGACCAGGTCTATCAGGGAGATACACTGACTGCTGTAGGGGGACACAGTGACCAGGTCTATCAGAGAGATACACTGACTGCTGTAGGGGGACACAATGACCAGGTCTATCCGGGAGATACACTGACTGCTGTAGGGGACACAGTGACCAGGTCTATCAGGGAGATACACTGACTGCTGTAGAGGGCCCAGTGACTAGGTCTATCAGGGAGATACACTGACTGCTATAGGGGGACACAGTGACCAGGTCTATCAGGGAGATACACTGACTGCTGTAGGGGCTGCCACCAGGTCTATCAGGGAGATACACTGACTGCTGTAGGGGGGGCCCAGTGAACAGGTCTATCAGAGAGATACACTGACTGCTGTAGGGGACACAGTGACCAGGTCTATCAGGGAGATACACTGACTGCTGTAGGGGGCCCAGTGACCAGGTCTATCAGGGAGATACACTGACTGCTGTAGGGGGACACAGTGACCAGGTCTCTCAGGGAGATACACTGACTGCTGTAGGGGACACAGTGACCAGGTCTATCAGGGAGATACACTGACTGCTGTAGAGGGCCCAGTGACTAGGTCTATCAGGGAGATACACTGACTGCTATAGGGGGACACAGTGACCAGGTCTATCAGGGAGATACACTGACTGCTGTAGGGGCTGCCACCAGGTCTATCAGGGAGATACACTGACTGCTGTAGGGGGGGCCCAGTGAACAGGTCTATCAGAGAGATACACTGACTGCTGTAGGGGACACAGTGACCAGGTCTATCAGGGAGATACACTGACTGCTGTAGGGGGACACAGTGACTAGGTGTATCAGGGAGATACACTGACTGCTGTAGGGGCTCCCACCAGGTCTATCAGGGAGATACACTGACTGCTGTAGGGGACACAGTGACCAGGTCTATCAGGGAGATACACTGACTGCTGTAGGGGACACAGTGACCAGGTCTATCAGGGAGATACACTGACTGCTGTAGGGGACACAGTGACCAGGTCTCTCAGGAAGATACACTGACTGCTGTAGGGGGACACGGAGACCAGGTCTATCAGGGAGATACACTGACTGCTGTAGAGGACACAGTGACCAGGTCTATCAGGGAGATACACTGACTGCTGTAGGGGGTCCCACCAGGTCTCTCAGGAAGATACACTGACTGCTGTAGGGGGACACGGAGACCAGGTCTATCAGGGAGATACACTGACTGCTGTAGAGGACACAGTGACCAGGTCTATCAGGGAGATACACTGACTGCTGTAGGGGGACACAGTGACCAGGTCTATCAGGGAGATACACTGACTGCTGCAGGGGACACAGTGACCAGGTCTATCAGGGAGATACACTGACTGCTGTAGGGGGCCCAGTCAACAGGTCTATCAGGGAGATACACTGACTGCTGTAGGGGACACAGTGACCAGGTCTATCAGGGAGATACACTGACTGCTGTAGGGGGCCCAGTGACCAGGTCTATCAGGGAGATACACTGACTGCTGTAGGGGGACACAGTGACCAGGTCTCTCAGGGAGATACACTGACTGCTGTAGGGGACACAGTGACCAGGTCTATCAGGGAGATACACTGACTGCTGTAGGGGACACAGTGACCAGGTCTATCAGGGAGATACACTGACTGCTGTAGGGGACACAGTGACCAGGTCTATCAGGGAGATACACTGACTGCTGTAGGGGGACACAGTGAATAGGTCTATCAGGGAGATACACTGACTGCTGTAGGGGGACACAGTGACCAGGTCTATCAGGGAGATACACTGACTGCTGTAGGGGGACACAGTGGCCAGGTCTATCAGGGAGATACAATGACTGCTGTAGGGGGCCCAATGAACAGGTCTATCAGGGAGATACACTGACTGCTGTAGGGGGTCACAGTGACCAGGTCTATCAGGGAGATACACTGACTGCTGTAGGGGGACACGGTGACCAGGTCTATCAGAGAGATACACTGACTGCTGTAGGGGACACAGTGACCAGGTCTATCAGGGAGATACACTGACTGCTGTCGGGGGACACAGTGACCAGGTCTATCAGGGAGATACACTGACTGCTGTAGGGGGACACGGTGACCAGGTCTATCAGAGAGATACACTGACTGCTGTAGGGGACACAGTGACCAGGTCTATCAGGGAGATACACTGACTGCTGTAGGGGACACAGTGACCAGGTCTATCAGGGAGATACACTGACTGCTGTAGGGGACACGGTGACCAGGTCTATCAGGGAGATACACTGACTGCTGTAGGGGGACACAGTGACCAGGTCTATCAGGGAGATACACTGACTGCTGTAGGGGGACACAGTGACCAGGTCTATCAGGGAGATACACTGACTGGTGTAGGGAGACACAGTGAGCAGGTCTATCAGGGAGATACACTGACTGCTGTAGGGGGACACAGAGACCAGGTCTATCAGGGAGATACACTGACTGCTGTAGGGGACACAGTGACCAGGTCTATCAGGGAGATACACTGACTGCTGTAGGGGACACAGTGACGAGGTCTATCAGGGAGATACACTGACTGCTGTAGGGAGACACAGTGAGCAGGTCTATCAGGGAGATGCACTGACTAGGTCTATCAGGGAGATACACTGACTGCTGTAGGGGACACAGTGACCAGGTCTATCAGGGAGATACACTGACTGCTGTAGGGGGACACAGTGACCAGGTCTACCAGGGAGATACACTGACTGCTGTAGGGAGACACAGTGACCAGGTCTCTCAGGGAGATACACTGACTGCTGTAGGGGGCCCAGTGACCAGGTCTATCAGGGAGATACACTGACTGCTATAGGGGGACACAGTGACCAGGTCTATCAGGGAGATACACTGACTGCTGTAGGGAGACACAGTGACCAGGTCTCTCAGGGAGATACACTGACTGCTGTAGGGGGCCCAGTGACCAGGTCTATCAGGGAGATACACTGACTGCTATAGGGGGACACAGTGACCAGGTCTATCAGGGAGATACACTGACTGCTGTAGAGGGCCCAGTGACCAGGTCTATCAGGGAGATACACTGACTGCTGTAGGGGACACAGTGACCAGGACTATCAGGAAGATACACTGACTGCTGTAGGGGGACACGGAGACCAGGTCTATCAGGGAGATACACTGACTGCTGTCGGGGACACAGTGACCAGGTCTATCAGGGAGATACACTGAGTGCTATAGGGGGACACAGTGACCAGGTCTATCAGGGAGATACACTGACTGCTGTAGAGGGCCCAGTGACCAGGTCTATCAGGGAGATACACTGACTGCTGTAGGGGACACAGTGACCAGGACTATCAGGAAGATACACTGACTGCTGTAGGGGGACACGGAGACCAGGTCTATCAGGGAGATACACTGACTGCTGTCGGGGACACAGTGACCAGGTCTATCAGGGAGATACACTGACTGCTGTAGGGGACACAGTGACCAGGTCTATCAGGGAGATACACTGACTGCTGTAGGGGACACAGTGACCAGGTCTATCAGGGAGATACACTGACTGCTGTAGGGGGACACAGTGACCAGGTCTATCAGGGAGATACACTGACTGCTGTAGGGGGCCCAGTGACTAGGTCTATCAGGGAGATACACTGACTGCTACAGGGGGACACAGTGACGAGGTCTATCAGGGAGATACACTGACTGCTGTAGGGGGCCCAGTGAACAGGTCTATTTGGGAGATACACTGACTGCTGTAGGCGGCCCAGTGAACAGGTCTATCTGGGAGATACACTGACTGCTATAGGGGGACACAGTGACCAGGTCTATCAGGGAGATACACTGACTGCTGTAGGGGGACACGGAGACCAGGTCTATCAGGGAGATACACTGACTGCTGTAGGGGACACAGTGACCAGGTCTATCAGGGAGATACACTGACTGCTGTAGGGGGACACGGAGACCAGGTCTATCAGGGAGATACACTGACTGCTGTAGGGGACACAGTGACCAGGTCTATCAGGAAGATACACTGACTGCTGTAGGGGGACACGGAGACCAGGTCTATCAGGGAGATACACTGACTGCTGTAGGGGGACACAGTGACCAGGTCTATCAGGGAGATACACTGACTGCTGTAGGGGACACAGTGACCAGGTCTATCAGGGAGATACACTGACTGCTGTAGGGGACACAGTGACCAGGTCTATCAGGGAGATACACTGACTGCTGTAGGGGACACAGTGACCAGGTCTATCAGGGAGATACACTGACTGCTATAGGGGGACACAGTGACCAGGTCTCTCAGGGAGATACACTGACTGCTGTAGGGGGCCCAGTGACCAGGTCTATCAGGGAGATACACTGACTGCTGTAGGGGGACACAGTGACCAGGTCTATCAGGGAGATACACTGACTGCTGTAGGGGACACAGTGACCAGGTCTCTCAGGGAGATACACTGACTGCTGTAGGGGGCCCAATGAACAGGTCTATCAGGGAGATACACTGACTGCTGTAGGGGACACAGTGACCAGGTCTATCAGGGAGATACACTGACTGCTGTAGGGGGACACAGTGACCAGGTCTATCAGGGAGATACACTGACTGCTGTAGGGGACACAGTGACCAGGTCTATCAGGGAGATACACTGACTGCTGTAGGGGGCCCAATGAACAGGTCTATCAGGGAGATACACTGACTGCTGTAGGGGACACAGTGACCAGGTCTATCAGGGAGATACACTGACTGCTGTAGGGGGACACAGTGACCAGGTCTATCAGGGAGATACACTGACTGCTGTAGGGGGACACAGTGACCAGGTCTATCAGGGAGATACACTGACTGCTGCAGGGGGACACAGTGACCAGGTCTGTCAGGGAGATACACTGACTGCTGTAGGGGGACACAGTGACCAGGTCTATCAGGGAGATACACTGACTAGGTCTGTCAGGGAGATACACTGACTGCTGTAGGGGACACAGTGACCAGGTCTATTTGGGAGATACACTGACTGCTGTAGGGGGCCCAGTGACCAGGTCTATCAGGGAGATACACTGACTGCTGTAGGGGGACACAGTGACCAGGTCTATCAGTGAGATACACTGACTGCTGTAGGGGACACAGTGACCAGGTCTATCAGGGAGATACACTGACTGCTGTAGGGGGACACAGTGACCAGGTCTATCAGGGAGATACACTGACTGCTGTAGGGGGACACAGTGACCAGGTCTATCAGGGAGATACACTGACTGCTGTAGGGGGACACAGTGACCAGGTCTATCAGGGAGATACACTGACTGCTGTAGGGGGACACAGTGACCAGGTCTATCAGAGAGATACACTGACTGCTGTAGGGGGACACAATGACCAGGTCTATCCGGGAGATACACTGACTGCTGTAGGGGACACAGTGACCAGGTCTATCAGGGAGATACACTGACTGCTGTAGAGGGCCCAGTGACTAGGTCTATCAGGGAGATACACTGACTGCTATAGGGGGACACAGTGACCAGGTCTATCAGGGAGATACACTGACTGCTGTAGGGGCTGCCACCAGGTCTATCAGGGAGATACACTGACTGCTGTAGGGGGGGCCCAGTGAACAGGTCTATCAGAGAGATACACTGACTGCTGTAGGGGACACAGTGACCAGGTCTATCAGGGAGATACACTGACTGCTGTAGGGGGACACAGTGACTAGGTGTATCAGGGAGATACACTGACTGCTGTAGGGGCTCCCACCAGGTCTATCAGGGAGATACACTGACTGCTGTAGGGGACACAGTGACCAGGTCTATCAGGGAGATACACTGACTGCTGTAGGGGACACAGTGACCAGGTCTATCAGGGAGATACACTGACTGCTGTAGGGGACACAGTGACCAGGTCTCTCAGGAAGATACACTGACTGCTGTAGGGGGACACGGAGACCAGGTCTATCAGGGAGATACACTGACTGCTGTAGAGGACACAGTGACCAGGTCTATCAGGGAGATACACTGACTGCTGTAGGGGGTCCCACCAGGTCTCTCAGGAAGATACACTGACTGCTGTAGGGGGACACGGAGACCAGGTCTATCAGGGAGATACACTGACTGCTGTAGAGGACACAGTGACCAGGTCTATCAGGGAGATACACTGACTGCTGTAGGGGGACACAGTGACCAGGTCTATCAGGGAGATACACTGACTGCTGCAGGGGGACACAGTGACCAGGTCTATCAGGGAGATACACTGACTGCTGTAGGGGGACACAGTGACCAGGTCTATCAGGGAGATACACTGACTGCTGTAGGGGACACAGTGACCAGGTCTATCAGGGAGATACACTGACTGCTGTAGGGGGCCCAGTCAACAGGTCTATCAGGGAGATACACTGACTGCTGTAGGGGACACAGTGACCAGGTCTATCAGGGAGATACACTGACTGCTGTAGGGGGCCCAGTGACCAGGTCTATCAGGGAGATACACTGACTGCTGTAGGGGGACACAGTGACCAGGTCTCTCAGGGAGATACACTGACTGCTGTAGGGGACACAGTGACCAGGTCTATCAGGGAGATACACTGACTGCTGTAGGGGACACAGTGACCAGGTCTATCAGGGAGATACACTGACTGCTGTAGGGGGACACAGTGAATAGGTCTATCAGGGAGATACACTGACTGCTGTAGGGGGACACAGTGACCAGGTCTATCAGGGAGATACACTGACTGCTGTAGGGGGACACAGTGGCCAGGTCTATCAGGGAGATACAATGACTGCTGTAGGGGGCCCAATGAACAGGTCTATCAGGGAGATACACTGACTGCTGTAGGGGGTCACAGTGACCAGGTCTATCAGGGAGATACACTGACTGCTGTAGGGGGACACGGTGACCAGGTCTATCAGAGAGATACACTGACTGCTGTAGGGGACACAGTGACCAGGTCTATCAGGGAGATACACTGACTGCTGTCGGGGGACACAGTGACCAGGTCTATCAGGGAGATACACTGACTGCTGTAGGGGGACACGGTGACCAGGTCTATCAGAGAGATACACTGACTGCTGTAGGGGACACAGTGACCAGGTCTATCAGGGAGATACACTGACTGCTGTAGGGGACACAGTGACCAGGTCTATCAGGGAGATACACTGACTGCTGTAGGGGACACGGTGACCAGGTCTATCAGGGAGATACACTGACTGCTGTAGGGGGACACAGTGACCAGGTCTATCAGGGAGATACACTGACTGCTGTAGGGGGACACAGTGACCAGGTCTATCAGGGAGATACACTGACTGGTGTAGGGAGACACAGTGAGCAGGTCTATCAGGGAGATACACTGACTGCTGTAGGGGGACACAGAGACCAGGTCTATCAGGGAGATACACTGACTGCTGTAGGGGACACAGTGACCAGGTCTATCAGGGAGATACACTGACTGCTGTAGGGGACACAGTGACCAGGTCTATCAGGGAGATACACTGACTGCTGTAGGGAGACACAGTGAGCAGGTCTATCAGGGAGATGCACTGACTAGGTCTATCAGGGAGATACACTGACTGCTGTAGGGGACACAGTGACCAGGTCTATCAGGGAGATACACTGACTGCTGTAGGGGGACACAGTGACCAGGTCTACCAGGGAGATACACTGACTGCTGTAGGGAGACACAGTGACCAGGTCTCTCAGGGAGATACACTGACTGTTGTAGGGGGCCCAGTGACCAGGTCTATCAGGGAGATACACTGACTGCTATAGGGGGACACAGTGACCAGGTCTATCAGGGAGATACACTGACTGCTGTAGGGAGACACAGTGACCAGGTCTCTCAGGGAGATACACTGACTGCTGTAGGGGGCCCAGTGACCAGGTCTATCAGGGAGATACACTGACTGCTATAGGGGGACACAGTGACCAGGTCTATCAGGGAGATACACTGACTGCTGTAGAGGGCCCAGTGACCAGGTCTATCAGGGAGATACACTGACTGCTGTAGGGGACACAGTGACCAGGACTATCAGGAAGATACACTGACTGCTGTAGGGGGACACGGAGACCAGGTCTATCAGGGAGATACACTGACTGCTGTCGGGGACACAGTGACCAGGTCTATCAGGGAGATACACTGAGTGCTATAGGGGGACACAGTGACCAGGTCTATCAGGGAGATACACTGACTGCTGTAGGGGACACAGTGACCAGGTCTATCAGGGAGATACACTGACTGCTGTAGGGGACACAGTGACCAGGTCTATCAGGGAGATACACTGACTGCTGTAGGGGGACACAGTGACCAGGTCTATCAGGGAGATACACTGACTGCTGTAGGGGGCCCAGTGACTAGGTCTATCAGGGAGATACACTGACTGCTACAGGGGGACACAGTGACGAGGTCTATCAGGGAGATACACTGACTGCTGTAGGGGGCCCAGTGAACAGGTCTATTTGGGAGATACACTGACTGCTGTAGGCGGCCCAGTGAACAGGTCTATCTGGGAGATACACTGACTGCTATAGGGGGACACAGTGACCAGGTCTATCAGGGAGATACACTGACTGCTGTAGGGGGACACGGAGACCAGGTCTATCAGGGAGATACACTGACTGCTGTAGGGGACACAGTGACCAGGTCTATCAGGGAGATACACTGACTGCTGTAGGGGGACACGGAGACCAGGTCTATCAGGGAGATACACTGACTGCTGTAGGGGACACAGTGACCAGGTCTATCAGGAAGATACACTGACTGCTGTAGGGGGACACGGAGACCAGGTCTATCAGGGAGATACACTGACTGCTGTAGGGGGACACAGTGACCAGGTCTATCAGGGAGATACACTGACTGCTGTAGGGGACACAGTGACCAGGTCTATCAGGGAGATACACTGACTGCTGTAGGGGACACAGTTACCAGGTCTATCAGGGAGATACACTGACTGCTGTAGGGGACACAGTGACCAGGTCTATCAGGGAGATACACTGACTGCTATAGGGGGACACAGTGACCAGGTCTCTCAGGGAGATACACTGACTGCTGTAGGGGGTCCCAGTGACCAGGTCTATCAGGGAGATACACTGACTGCTGTAGGGGACACAGTGACCAGGTCTATCAGGGAGATACACTGACTGCTGTAGGGGACACAGTGACCAGGTCTATCAGGGAGATACACTGACTGCTGTAGGGGACACAGTGACCAGGTCTCTCAGGGAGATACACTGACTGCTGTAGGGGACACAGTGACCAGGTCTATCAGGGAGATACACTGACTGCTGTAGGGGACACAGTGACCAGGTCTCTCAGGGAGATACACTGACTGCTGTAGGGGGCCCAGTGACCAGGTCTATCAGGGAGATACATTGACTGCTGTCGGGGGACACAGTGACCAGGTCTATCAGGGAGATACACTGACTGCTGTAGGGGACACAGTGACCAGGTCTCTCAGGGAGATACACTGACTGCTGTAGGGGGCCCAATGAACAGGTCTATCAGGGAGATACACTGACTGCTGTAGGGGACACAGTGACCAGGTCTATCAGGGAGATACACTGACTGCTGTAGGGGGACACAGTGACCAGGTCTATCAGGGAGATACACTGACTGCTGTAGGGGACACAGTGACCAGGTCTATCAGGGAGATACACTGACTGCTGTAGGGGACACAGTGACCAGGTCTATCAGGGAGATACACTGACTGCTGTAGGGGGACACAGTGACCAGGTCTATCAGGGAGATACACTGACTGCTGTCGGGGGACACAGTGACCAGGTCTATCAGGGAGATACACTGACTGCTGTAGGGGGACACAGTGACCAGGTCTATCAGGGAGATACACTGACTGCTGTAGGGGACACAGTGACCAGGTCTATCAGGGAGATACACTGACTGGTGTAGGGAGACACAGTGACCAGGTCTATCAGGGAGATACACTGGCTGCTGTAGGGGGCCCAGTGAACAGGTCTATCAGGGAGATACACTGACTGCTGTAGGGGACACAGTGACCAGGTCTATCAGGGAGATACACTGACTGCTGTAGGGGGCCCAGTGACTAGGTCTATCAGGGAGATACACTGACTGCTATAGGGGGACACAGTGACGAGGTCTATCAGGGAGATACACTGACTGCTGTAGGGGGCCCAGTGAACAGGTCTATTTGGGAGATACACTGACTGCTGTAGGGGGCCCAGTGACCAGGTCTATCAGGGAGATACACTGACTGCTGTAGGGGGACACAGTGACCAGGTCTATCAGTGAGATACACTGACTGCTGTAGGGGACACAGTGACTAGGTCTATCAGGGAGATACACTGACTGCTGTAGGGGGACACAGTGACCAGGTCTATCAGAGAGATACACTGACTGCTGTAGGGGGACACAATGACCAGGTCTATCCGGGAGATACACTGACTGCTGTCGGGGACACAGTGACCAGGTCTATCAGGGAGATACACTGACTGCTGTAGAGGGCCCAGTGACTAGGTCTATCAGGGAGATACACTGACTGCTATAGGGGGACACAGTGACCAGGTCTATCAGGGAGATACACTGACTGCTGTAGGGGCTGCCACCAGGTCTATCAGGGAGATACACTGACTGCTGTAGGGGGGGCCCAGTGAACAGGTCTATCAGAGAGATACACTGACTGCTGTAGGGGACACAGTGACCAGGTCTATCAGGGAGATACACTGACTGCTGTAGGGGGACACAGTGACTAGGTCTATCAGGGAGATACACTGACTGCTGTAGGGGCTCCCACCAGGTCTATCAGGGAGATACACTGACTGCTGTAGGGGACACAGTGACCAGGTCTATCAGGGAGATACACTGACTGCTGTAGGGGACACAGTGACCAGGCCTATCAGGGAGATACACTGACTGCTGTAGGGGCTCCCACCAGGTCTATCAGGGAGATGCACTGACTGCTGTAGGGGGACACAGTGACCAGGTCTATCAGGGAGATACACTGACTGCTGTAGGGGACACAGTGACCAGGCCTATCAGGGAGATACACTGACTAGGTCTATCAGGGAGACACACTGACTGTTGTAGGGGGACACAGTGACCAGGTCTATCAGGGAGATACACTGACTGCTGTAGGGGGACACAGTGACCAGGTCTATAAGGGAGATACACTGACTGCTGTGAGGGCTCCACTGTCAAAGCACCTCAGTCCTGTCACAGAGACACTCCGACAGGAGGATGCTGTGGAAATCAAGGGATTGGTGTCCTCTGCACTGTTAGATTACAGATTACAAATATTGACAAACGAGAAGACAAGAGCTTTGACAGGAAGACAAACTGGCTTTCTTCTTCTACAAAAGTGCCAAACTTTATTTGAAACATCAGGAAGTTGCAGCTCTGGATTGCCTCACATCTCACTCGTGCAGATGTGAAAGTGTTCTGAGGGACAAGGCTCCTGCTGCTGGCACAAGCCACTGGACCGTCCTGAGCTCTTGGAATCGGGAACTCCTTCCTTCCTGGTTATTATTCCCGGTGGCTCAGAATCACTGTGGCCCTTGCGTTGCAGCCAAGAGGCACCGTTCTCCACCCAGCCCTAGCTCGATGCCGGCTGAAACACAGTGTAACATTCCTCCTGGGGATGGGGGCTGCAATTCGATCCGAACCGGGCATCCAGTGCCAGCACGACGCCGGGGGGGGATTTGAGGCTATCCTTCAGGCAACCCTCGCATCCGTTTAATCTGAAACAGTGAACGTTCGCCCTATAGGTAAATGAGGTGTCGTCCCACTGCAGAGGGGTGGGGTAGGGCTCACCCGCTCCTGGCAGGGCACCCGTGCCCGGGCCCCTCAGCCGAGCTCCTCCCGGGTCTTGCCCACTTTCTTGGGCATCTTCTTGCTGGCCGCATCCTGCAGCTCCTTGGATTTGTAGTAATGCGGGGCCACCTCCAGCAGCCACCCACTGTCGATCTCGATCACCTGAGACACAGAGGGGGGGAAAATTGAGAGGTGCAGTGCGGAGCTTCAAGGTAGCTGCTGAGGGGGGATGGGTGGTCCCCCCTCGGTGCACTGTGGGTAGCTGAGGGCGGGGTTAGGTGGAGCGTCGCTGACTCTCCAAACTGAAAAAGCACCACAAACACCAACATGGATGAGCACGGTTAGTAAGTTTGCAGATGACACCAGAATTGGTGGTATAGTCATGCAAGGTTACAAAGGAATCTTGAACACTTGGGCCAATGGACTGAGGAGTGGCAGATGGAGTTTAATTTGGATAAATGCGAGGTATTTGCATTTTGATCAAACAAACAAGAGCAGGACGTATACAATTAGCGGTAGGGCCCTGGGGCGTGTTTTCGAAAAGAGATTCCTCGGGGTTCAGGTAAACAATTCTTTGGATGTTGCATCACAGGCAGACAGGGGTGGTTAAGAAGGCGTTTAGCCTAAATTGCTCATACATTTGACCGTAGGAGTTGGGACGTCATGTTGAGGTTGGTGAGGCCTCTTCTGGTCGCCCTGTTACAGGAAGGATATTACTGAGCTGGTCAGGGTTCAGAAAAGGTTTGAAAAGGATGTAACCGGTAATGGAGGGATTGAGCTATGAGGAGAGGCTGGATAGGCTTGGACTATTTTTACTGGAACAACAGAGATTAAGGGGGTTTAAGGAATTATGAGGGGCATAGATAAGGTGAATGGCACAGAGTCTTTTCCCTGGGGTGTGAGGGTTCAAAACTAGGGGGTCATATTTTTAAGGTGAGAGGAGAAAGTTTTTTAAACAAAAAAGGGACCCGAGGGATAATTTCTTTCCACATGTGTGGAAATAGCTGCCAGAGGAAGTGATAGATGCAGGCACAGTTACAACATTTAAAAAAGGGGTGTTTGGGCAGGAACACGAATCGGAAAGGTTTAGAAGGATACGGGCCAAGTGCAGGTAAGTGGGACTAGTTTAGCGAGGGAAACTGGTTGGACCAAAGGGGCTTGTTTCTGTGCTCTAAAACTCTGGGCGCTGATGCAGTACCACGCCCCATCATTAGATGGAGCACCTGTCCACCATGCTGCAGGTATTGCAATTGACAAGCTCTCAGGCTTGCTGAGTGAGTCAGGAAAGTCATGGGCTCCAGTCCCACATCGGGAACTCAGTCATATCATCCTGACTGACAATCCTCTCCAAGGGGCGTGCCTGGGGGGAGGGGCGGGGGGGCTGACAATCCTCTCCAAGGGGCGTGCCTGGGGGGAGGGGCGGGGGGGGCTGACAATCCTCTCCAAGGGGCGTGCCAGGGGGGAGGGGCGGGGGGGGCTGACAATCCTCTCCAAGGGGCGTGCCAGGGGGGAGGGGCGGGGGGGGCTGACAATCCTCTCCAAGGGGCGTGCCAGGGGGGAGGGGCGGGGGGGGCTGACAATCCTCTCCAAGGGGCGTGCCTGGGGGGAGGGGCGGGGGGGGCTGACAATCCTCTCCAAGGGGCGTGCCAGGGGGGAGGGGCGGGGGGGGCTGACAATCCTCTCCAAGGGGCGTGCTGGGGGAGGGGCGGGGGGGGCTGACAATCCTCTCCAAGGGGCGTGCTGGGGGAGGGGCGGGGGGGCTGACAATCCTCTCCAAGGGGCGTGCCTGGGGGGAGGGGCGGGGGGGCTGACAATCCTCTCCAAGGGGCGTGCCTGGGGAGGGGCGGGGGGGGGCTGACAATCCTCTCCAAGGGGCGTGCCTGGGGGGAGGGGCGGGGGGGGGCTGACAATCCTCTCCAAGGGGCGTGCCTGGGGAGGGGCGGGGGGGGCTGACAATCCTCTCCAAGGGGCGTGCCTGGGGAGGGGCGGGGGGGGGCTGACAATCCTCTCCAAGGGGCGTGCCTGGGGAGGGGCGGGGGGGGGCTGACAATCCTCTCCAAGGGGCGTGTCGGGGGGGGGCTGTCTCGGTTTAAAGGATCAATCGATTTTTTTTTAAAAGGACTGAGGTGACAAGAAGTGACTTCATTTAAAGGGCTCAAAGCATTTGGAATTTCCTACTGCAAGAGGGCTGTAGGACGCTTCATCATTTTGGGCTGGAATCGGGGGGGGGGGGGGGGGGGGGGCGGAATGTTTGATCTATCAGGGTTGTGTGTAGCAGGCTAGAATGTGAAACTCAATATCATCCACGCCCCCACTGAACAGTCAGGCAGGCTGAAGTTGGCCCACTACTGCTGCTGCTCATTCCTGCCAGCTCCGGTGTAAAAGATCCGAAGTGGTCACGAATCTGAAGAAGTGAGAGACCCTCGCATTACAGAATCCCCACCGCGTGGAGGCAGGCCAGCCTACCCTATCCCTGTAATCCTGCATTTCCCATGGCTAACCCAGCTAGCTGGCACATCCCTGGGTGCTGTCGGCAATTTCATAGAAGGTAGGACACGCGCAGCACAGTACAGGCCCTTCAGCCCTCGACGTTGTACCGAGCATTTACCTTAATCTAAGATCAACCTAACCCACACAGCCCTCAATTTACTGCCATCCATGTGCTTGTCCAGCACTGTCTGATTCTACTCCCACCGCTGGCAGTGCATTCCACGCACCCACCACTCGGTGTAAAGAACCCACCTCTGACATCTCCCCCAAACCTTCCTCCTATCACCTTAAACTTATGACCCCTTGTGATAGCCATTTCTGCCCTGGGGAAAAGTCTCTTGCTGTTTACTCTATCACTGCTTCTCAATAGCTTGTACACCTCTCTCAAGTCACCTCTCTTTCTTCCTTCTCTCCAGTGTGAGAAGCCCTAGCCTCACTCAACCTCTCTTCATAAGACAAGCCCTCCAATCCAGGCAGCACTCAGATAAATCTCCTCTGCACCCTCTCTGAAGCATCTACATGCTACCAATAAAACGAGGAGGTGACCAGAACTGGACACAACATTCCAAATGTGGTCGAACCAGGGATTTATACAGCTGCAGCAAAACCTTGTGACTTTTAAATTCAATCCCCCCGTCAATGAAAGCCAAAACACCATATTCCTTCTTAACAACCCTATCAATATGGGTGACAACTTTGGGGGATCTATGTACGTAGACCCCAAGATCTCACTGTTCCTCCATATTGCCAAGAATCCTGTCTTTAACCTTGTATTCAGCATTCACATTCGACCTTCCAAAATGAATTACTTCACATTTATCCAGGCTGAACTCCATCTGCCACTTCTCAGAGCAGCTCTGCATCCTGTCAATGTCTTGTTGCAGTGTGCAACAGCCCTCAACACTGTCCACAACACCACTGACCTTTGTGTCATCGGCAAACTTACTAACCCACCCTTCCACTTCTTCATCCAAGTCATTGATAAAAAACAACAAAGAGCAGAGGCTGTCTTCTTTTGGCCAGCCAATTCTGTATCCAGACAGCCAAATCTCCCTGTACCCATACCTCCTACCTTTCTGAATGAGCCTATCGTGGGGAACCTTATCAATGCCTTACTGAAATTCGAATATACCACATCCACTGCTCGTTAACTTGTCCTGTCACATCCTCAAAGAACTCAGTCAGGCTTGTGAGGCATGGCCTACCTCTCACAAAGAGGATGCTGATGATTTCGCATGGCCAACCCACCTAACCTGCACACCTTTGCACAACAGAGGTAACCCGGAGCACCCAAACGAAAACCACAGGGAGAACGTGCAAACTCCACGCGGTCAGTCGCCTGAGATTGGAATCAAACCCGGGTCCACGGCACCATGAGGCAACAGTGCTAACCTTCTGTTACATCTTCCCAAAAAGAAGAGAAATCACAAACCATGTATTTAGCCACGTGGGTTCAATGGCCTTATTTTGTAAGAACTTCAAAAATAAGAGTGGGATTAAAAAGATTAGATCAGATTCCCTACAGTTTGGAAACAGGCCCTTCGGCCCAACAAATCCACACCGACCCGCTGAAGAGTATCCCACCTAGACCCATTTCCCTCTGACTAATGCACCTAACACTATGGGGTAATTCAGCATGGCCAATCCACCCTGACCTGCACATCTTGGGACTGTGGGAGGAAACCGGAGCACCCGGAGGAAACCCACGCAGACACGGGGAGAATGTGCAAACTCCACACAGACAGTCGCCAGAGGCTGGATTTGAACCCGGGACCCTGGTGCTGAGAGGCAGCAGTGCTAACCGCTAGAGCCACCAGGCAGCATAGGTGCTCGGTGCATGAGTCAGAGGGAAATGGGTCTTGGTGGGTTACTCTTCGGAGGGTCTGTGTGGACTTGTTGGGCCGAAGGGCCTGTTTCCGCACTGTAGGGAATCTAATCGAGTGCATTCGGCCCCTCGGTTCTGCTCTGTCTGAATGTGGCCTCAACCCCACTTTCTATCCTACTCCTCACCCTCCAAGTCCCTGTCAATCAGAAAGCTGTCATACTCAGCCTTGAATGTATGGTTTCTGGGAAAGAGAATTTCACAACTCACTACTCCTCAGAGAGAAGACATTCCTTCTCACCTTCATCTTAAATGGCAGATGTCTGATTTTACATCAGCAACCTTAAGGAACTGAATTCCTGTATTTTTCTAGTTTAAATTAAGAAGGGCGTTAAATATTAACTGATTTCTTCATTTTTCTACCTATTCTATGAAGGTAATGATTAACCTTTTATTCTTACTACTTTGTACCCAAGATTTTTTTTACACCTTTGTATCTAAAATGGCGCTTTTCACTGCACTCCTGTACTTGAGTACACGTGACAGTAAAAAATAAATTTAAAAGTCTCCCTCCCCAGGTCTACACTCCCCACTGTGTAATAATAATCTCCTTAGCTACAAGATAAACCTCTAATTCCTCTGCGTGTGGCGCTGGTTATCTGGATGTGGAGACTTGGGGAGGAGGAGCTTTTAACAGGAATGCAAGAGGGGGCCAATGATGCCCTCCACAGGTGAACAGCTGCCAACCTCACACTGGACTGAGGAGGGGGGGGGTCATCCAGCACAAGGGTGTTAAAAGAGTCAGCAGGAAATGGTGGAGTAACAAGAGACAGACAGAAACAGGGAAAGTGTGGTCAGCCGGGAACGTACCTGTCTCATGAACTCCTTTGTGGTGAAGACCAGCTCGTGGTAGATGAGCCAGCGGGGCTGCTCCTCAAACAGGCTGCTGTTGGGGTGGACGTAGACTGCCTGCTGGTGCTTCACCGTCTTGTAGCCAGTGCGAGTGAGCCGGGCGGTGTGGTAAAAGAAGCCAGCGGTGATGGCCTGCAGGCAACAGAGGGGGGGGGGGAAGAGGAGGAAGAAACTGTGTGTGAGAATCATCTCCCAACTATCTTTCAGAGGGATCTTCCTCCCAGCTGGGCAGTGGTTACTGGGGTGGGGGGGGGGGGGCAATGCCCAGATCAGCAATCAGCTCTCCTCTCAGTGCCACGCGCGCACACACCCACACCCCTCCCCCCCCCACACACACACACAGCCCCCTCCCCCAATTCAGCACAGCGTTTGGTGAACTTCAAACACAGCTACAGAGCCGTAGCACCGAGGAAGGAGGTGTGCCCCATCACTGAACGCTTGCTGACTCTCCGGTGGATCGATCTAACAGATTCTGTTCTTTCTCATCCCCTCGGCCCTGCACACCTTGCCTCTTAAAGGACCTGTTATTCCGCCAATTCCCCTTTGTGAAAGTTCAGACTGAACCTGCTTCCACTGATTTTTTCAGGCAGCAAAATCCAGACCAACCCCCTCCCCACGCCTTCCTTCCCCCCCCCCCTCACAACACCAAAAAGAAAAACCATCTCCCGTTCTGCTTTTAAACCATTCACTCAGCTTCTGGTTACTGACTCGCCCGCTACCGCGAACATGTTTCGATCAGAACTCCTCACGGTCTCAAACACTTCCATTCAATCACCACGCGAACTATTGAGTTCTGAGGAGAGTAATCCCGACTTCTCCAGTCCCCTCACAAAGCTGGTATTCTTGGTACCAGTCCAGACCTGTCAAAAATCACCTACTGGATACAATAAACCCTGCACAACTCTGTCTGATAGCAACCGGCCTTACGGTCAGACTGCTCCCTTGCTGTGTTACAAAAGAAACCCAACATAAATCATCAGGAATTTCACAGCTGGAGTTAAACAGGCAGTTTCGATAGTGGTCGGACTGATCTGTGGGTGGCCACAGATTGGCACAAGACAGCTGGCGCTTTGTTTCGGGACAAGCCGCAACCCTACCCAAGCAGTGGGCGGCACGGTGGCTCAGTGGTTAGCACTGCTGCCTCACAGCGCCAGGACCCGGGTTCGATTCCCAGCCTCAGGCAATTGACTGTGTGGAATTTGCACATTCTCCCCGTGTCTGTTTCCACACTGTAGGGAATCTATGCTTCAGTGACTGTGGCCTGACTCTGCCTTGGCACAGCTCTGTTCTACAGCTGGTCTATGAACAGCCAACCTACACAGACTTGCCCCACTGATTAAACCAAGTAGGGCCTGCAACACCCTCCGGTCAAGGGACTGGCTCCTGTCGTCCGCCACAACAATACACCAGGAGCAGTCCTCCCCTGCCATCACCAGCTCAACCTCCGATCGAATTTTACTGGGCGAGGGCATTCAACATTAAGGACCAGATGTGAGCAGAGAGGGTTAAGAGTCCGTTCAGGCATGGTTTAACTGAACAGTTCCCTGGATAAGGATACCCTTTCCCATTCTGAAGTTCCCGACTCTGGCCCCCTCTCAAGATCACGTGAGCAGCTCCGGCCCTCGCCCTCTCAGAATCCCTACAGTGTGGAAGCTGGCCACACTGACTCCCCTCCAAAGAACATCCCACCCAGACCCACCTCCCTCCGCCCCCCCCCCAACTCTATCCCTGTAACTCTGCATTTCTCGTGGCCCACCCACCTAACCTGCACATCTTTGGACTGTGGGAGGAAACCCACACAGACACGGGGAGAATGTGCAAACTCCGCACAGGTAGTCGTCTGAGGCTGGAATCGAACCCGGGTACTAGCACTGGGAGGAAGCCGCGCTAACCTCTGAGCCACCATTTCACCTAGCAAGGTTCAAATCCAGGTCTGCAGAACACTAGCTTATTTTCACGATTAACAGTCCAGCGAAAATGCCACTTAGCCATCGCCTTCCCCCTTGAGCGTGACCGTCGCTGTGTTCCCCCCTCTCACCTTGCGGATGAGGACGTTATCGCCCGCAGATGATTTCATTTCCACTTCAATCCTCTCCATCAGACCCTCCAACTGGTCCCGCACGTCCCTGGCTCTCCGCATCGACCGGAACTGAATGAAATTCTCATAGCACCACTGCGTGGAGTAGCCGCTTTCTACCCACTGCAGAGGAGTGGGGGGGGGGGGGGGGGACGAGGAGTGAGAAAGGACAGGTCAGGCTTACACGGCCCTCAACGGTGGTGAGATGCATGCGCCACTCCCCTCCCTGCCACCGAACACAAGGAGACTCACACAGTCCCTGAATGCACAGGGTGACTGATTTAGTACCTGCTGCTCCCCCTCACCTGTGTATAGACGTTGAGCAGGACCAGATGATCCCCTCCAGGCAGGAAGAAGTTCATGCGAGCATTGTCAGCATGCACCACCTTGTCTTTGGGCCGGTAGAAGATGGCGTTGTTGACCGACAGCATGGCTGCGATGGTTAGGATCTCCTCAGAGCACTGGTACCTGTGGCAGCGAAATGGCAAATCAGCACACACGGTGTCTGTCAACACTGGTCTTCACCAAATCTCTCAACCACACACTCAAACACAACTTAACTGGGGGGGACAGGAGCCTTGAGCTGATCATTTTTTGCTCAGAGTCACGAGTCCTTTCCTTCTCCAACAATACCACATTGAACAGAGAACATAAGTCGTGCCGACCTGTGGAACCAATCTGGAGCCCATCTAATCTACACTATTCTATTATCGTCCATAGGTTTATCGAATGACCATTTGAATGCTCTTAACGTTCACGAATCTACTACTGTTGCAGGCAGGGCATTCCACGCCCGTACTACTGAGTAAAGAACCTACCTCTGACGTCTGTCCTATATCTATCACCCCTCCATTTAAAGCTATAATCCCCTCGTGCTAGCCATCACCATCCAATGGATGTAATGGGTAGCCATAACTGTGGCAATGTGTTATTTTCAATCATTGTGACTTTATTAAGTGAGGAATAAAACCATATTCTATTTAACTGCGGTCACTTTCTGCAAGGTCAAAATGGGTTTATGACTTGATGGCTATTTTTATGGGCAAAGCAAATGTATACTTAGAGTAACAAATGTAAAAATGTGCAGGTTAAAAACCTTTCACATACAGACACAGGTATGTTTTAAAATGGTTTAATTGCCTTCAAAAAAGCAACAGGTCTGTTGGAGAAAGAAAAATGCAGTGTGGTCTTTTGAAGATCAGTGAATTTGAGTCAGGCAACAACAGCTATTGTTGTGGAGTCACACCTGCTTCTTTTAGCTAAATGACATTGATGGGACTTTTGAATTTTCCAAAATAGTTACATGTATCTGTTAGGGTGTCAGGAATGAGATTAAATCTCTCAGGGATGATCCTGCATGACCCTCTCAAGCAGACAAACAAATGACTCTGCGGGTGTCACGGTTATCTTGGTAGAGATCAAGTAAGAGAATCAAGTTACAATCACAGAGATATAATTGTCACTTCAAGGGACAAATTCGGAAACAATAAATGCTACCAGTAAAATATCTATCAGAAATCAGCTACACACTACCTACCAATGTGAGATTCATATGATGTCTATGCATTGGCAAACCAATTAGATTTCAAGATGTCTCTGATCATGGGCAGGCGAACAAGGGTTAATAAACAGAGACTCTTAGTGGTTAGGAGCACAGCAAAGATGACTGGAGGCAGGAGGAGAACATCAATCAACAGAGGAGAACAAGGGACCTGGGCCCAGTTAACCAGGAAACCCTGGCTGGGTCCGAATCAAAACCACCGCTTTTATTAAGTATTGTTTGTTTTGATAAACTTCATAAACTATAAAAACACATCTATATCTGAAAGGAATCCTGTGATTAATCAGGACCAGTAAGCTTTTAAGATTGGCTTTCTTAACTCAGTTTATGATTGTAATTGACTTGGGTCTTACGATTAGAGCAAAGCCCACAATCTTACAATACACATTGAGGTCAGCGAACGAAGACAGAATTATGTGAGAATACACAGAATTAGTGTCTCCATCACTGGTGCAATGTGTACCAACAAAAAAGACACACTGCGAGAGTCTGGGAAGGTTTCCCTGGCAGTGCCTCCAATACCTGCCATGTGGCATATTACAGCACTGCTGCCTGTAGGAGAGGCACCTCTGTGCCTTGGAAACACATCAGCCATTCCCTCATTGCTGCTGGATCAGAACCCCAGCGCTCTCTCCCTAACAGTACTGTGGGCATACCCACATTAGTGGTTCAAGAAACTAGGTTAGGCCTACTGTCAAAATGGAACATCTTGATAATCTATAAATGCTAGATTTGCCAGCAACATCCAAAGTCCATGAACAATCAGAAGAAAACATCTACAATACAGAAATTATAGGTGTCCAAATGTGAAGTGGGGAGGGGTGGAAAGAGGTGGGCGGTCACGGTGAATTTGGAGACGGCTGTGGTGGTCACAGTGACTTTGGAGACGGCTGTGGTGGTCATGGGGAATTTGGAGACGGTTGTGGTGGTCATGGGGAATTTGGAGACGGCTGTGGTGGTCATGGGGAATTTGGAGACGGTTGTGGTGGTCATGGGGAATTTGGAGACGGCTGTGGTGATCATGGGGAATTTGGAGACGGCTGTGGTGGTCATGGGGAATTTGGAGACGGTTGTGGTGGTCATGGGGAATTTGGAGACGGTTGTGGTGGTCACGGG
Organism: Chiloscyllium punctatum; assembly: GCF_047496795.1. Lineage (NCBI taxonomy): Eukaryota > Metazoa > Chordata > Chondrichthyes > Orectolobiformes > Hemiscylliidae > Chiloscyllium > Chiloscyllium punctatum. The sequence goes on along the minus strand of NC_092768.1, from coordinate 1,926,178 downwards.
GAATTTGGATACGGTTGTGGTAGTCATGGAGAATTTGGATACGGTCGTGGTAGTCATGGGGAATTTGGAAAAGGTTGTGGTGGTCACGATGATTTTGGAGACGGTCGTGGTGGTCACGGTGATTTTGGAGATGGTCGCGGTGAATTTGGAGACGGTCGTGGTGAATTTGGAGACAGTCGTGGTGGTCACGGTGATTTTGGAGATGGTCGTGGTGAATTTGGAGACAGTCGTGGTGGTCACGGTGATTTTGGAGATGGTCGTGGTGAATTTGGAGACAGTCGAGGTGGTCACGGTGATTTTGGAGATGGCCGTGGTGAATTTGGAGACGGTCGTGGTGAATTTGGAGACAGTCGTGGTGGTTACGGTGAATTTGGAGACGGTCGTGGTGAATTTGGAGACAGTCGTGGTGGTTACGGTGATTTTGGAGATGGTCGTGGTGAATTTGGAGACAGTCGTGGTGGTTACGGTGAATTTGGAGACGGTCGTGGTGAATTTGGAGACGGTCGTGGTGGTCACGGTGATTTTGGAGATTGTCGTGGTGAATTTGGAGATGGTCTTGGTGGTCACAGGGATTTTGGAGACAGTCATATTAGTCATGGTGATTTTGGAGATGGTCATGGTGAATTTAGGGATGGTTGTGGTCACGGTGATTTTGGAGATGATCGCGGCGGTGGTGTTTTGGGCGATAGCCGTGGTGGTGTTTTTGGGAATGGTCGTGGTGATGGTGTTTTGGGCGATGGTCGTGGTGATGGTGTTTTGGGCGATGGTCGTGTTTTGGGTGATGGTCATAGTGATGGCGTTTTTGGGGACGGTCGTGGCGGTGGTGCTTTTGGGGGGGGGGGGGGGGGGGGGGGTGACCATAGACATAGGAGCAGAAATTAGGCCATTTTGCCCATCAAGTCTGCTCCACCATTCAATCATAGCTGATTAGTTTCTCAACCTTATTCTCCCACTTTCTCCCTGTAATGCTTAGCAATCAAAAACCGATCTACCTTCATCTTAAATATACTCAATGGCCTGGCCTCCACAGCCTTCTGTGACGATGAATTCCACAGATTCACCACTCTCTGGCTGAAGGAGCTTCTTCTTATCCCTTTACTCTAAGGCTATGCCCTTGAGTTCTAATCTCTCCTACCAATGGAAACATCTTCCCAACATCTACTCTGTCCAGGCCATTCAGTGTTCTGTAAGTTTCAATTAGATTCCCCACCACCTGTCCGTTTAAACGCCATTAAACATAGACCCAAAGTCCTCAAACGTTTCTTAGGTGTTAAGCTTTTCATTCCTGGGACCATTTTGGTGAACCTCCTCTGAACGTGCTCCAGTACATCCTTCCTGACATAGAGGGCCCCGAGACTGCACACGATACTCCAAATGTGATCTGACCAGAGCCTCGGAAATACATCCTTGCTTTCATATTCAAGTCCTCTCAAAATAGATGGCAACAGCGGATTTGCCTTCCTAACTACTGACTCAACCTGCAGTGACTGTAATTGATATACATTTGACATTGTCTGCACCAGTTAGGACTGGCGTAAAAAACAGGATTGTAAAAGCTGCAAATTTCAACAGAATGAGGAAGGAACTAAGATAAGCAGACAGGAACAATCTCAATTAGGAAATAGAAGTAAACACCAAACTAGAAAGGAACACAAATTATGGTACATCACAGTTAGCCCAAATAGCTTGGCTCTGTGCTGTAAATTCTTTGTCTTCTCAAACCTGTGAGCAATAAGTATCTATGTGTGTCTATTAAGAAAATCGACTTACAAGGTGTCCCCAAATTCCAGTCACAGACTCGTAGATGGAAACAGGCACTTCAGCCTACCGTGTCTATACTGACCAACAAATACCAAATTACACCAATCCCATTTACTTGGTACACAACCCTCTCAGGTAGAATGCTTCATTCATTCACCACCCTCTGGGTGAAAAAGATCTCCTCTAAACTATTTACTCCTCACCTTAAACTTTCTGGTCTTAAGGCATGGCTTACTGGAGGCAAAGAATAATGGATAAACAGGGCAGCTGAATGCGAAAGCAAGGTTGGTGAATAACTAAAGGGTAAAAAGAGAACTTTGAGATGTTTAGTGAAACCAGCTTGAAAGGGTCTTTTTGACACGTACAGAGGATGCCACAGTGGGATGGGGCTGAAACAGGATAGGGACAACTTGAAAGGGGACCAGACGTGATGGTAAACGCCTCCCTTTCCACCGTGGAATACATTTTATTTGAAAAACCAATTGCTGGAACTAAGGTTTTGAATCGACAAGGAGTTCAGGACTTCTCACGTCAGGGTTTCAACAACGCGCCGGTCAGACCAAACATGGAAGTGGCATCGTCTGTTCTGGCCGTCACTCACCTCTCAGAGGCCAGGATCATTTTGGACAGCATGGGGTCCACAGGGAGTTCTGCCATCCTGCGACCGAGCTAAAACAAAACACAGAGTGTGGTAGGTTAGGGAAGCACGATGCACTGACACAGCGCCAGGGGGGCAGGAGCGAGAGGGGGCAGGAGAGGACCACAGTCAAGAGCAGGGAGGCGGGTGGGAACTGCAGGCCTGCTGCGCTGAGGATTTGGGGAGAAGCTGAGGCGGCGATTTGCCGGAACTCGCGTGCAATCCGCCCAGGTCCGCTCTCAGGAAGGCACCAGGAGTCGGCTCCAATCAGTGATCCGACAACAAGCTGGGCATTTCAGAGCCTGCTGAGGGAAGGGCACGGTTGGAGGGGGGGGTAAGTGGTTCTGGAGAAGAGCCAGTCAGGGGTGGGAGATGGCGCGATTAAGAGGCGACTTGCCGAAGGGTGCACGAGAAGGGCTGCCCGCAGCTCTGGAGGAGAGGGAAGCAAGGGAGGTCCAGGAGAGCAGGGTCAGGAGGCAGAGGCCCCATAAATCCGAGCCATTCCCCACCCCCCTCCCCCGCCGGGCACCGCGCCTTACCTTGGTCAGCTCTCCGAGGTGGTTCAGAGCCCCCAGGGCGTACAGCTGCTCCAAGGCCAGCACTAGGGTCTCGTGAGGAGGGGGGTCCATGAAATCAAAGTGGATCAGGTCGTTGATTCCTGTAAAGAGCAGGGTGCAGCATTAAATGGGGACTCCCTGACAGGCCAAACGGACAGAAGGCGCCCAATAAAGAACAGCCATGTTGTGACAATAATTGCAAAACGCTGTGTGGCCGCTGGAAATCAAAACAGGACGTGGTGGGGCTGGCAGCTTCTGGGAAGACGAAAATAATTCATGTTGAGTTCGAGATAACTCTTTTTTTTAAGAAAGAGACACACGTTGCACGTGGAGTCCAGGAATTTTGCCAATCGAATGCTGAGCGCGACCAAAACCAGATCAGCGGCTTAGCCGATTGATCAGTTGTTGGGGGGAGGTCAGATATCCAGCAGGTCAAAACACGGTTACAAATGTTCTCTTTTCAACCAGTCTTACCGACTCCATTTCCCTCAGCGCTAATCCAGTAAAGACATGGTCATGGAGGAGCAACTGCAGGCTCACTCAGGAGGTTGCTTTTAAGCACTGAACTCAATCAGAGCAAATTCGAGTGTGGGAAAACAAAAAGGTGACCTTTTCGAGACGTACGAATAACAATTTCCATCGCCGCGCTCTCTAAAGGTGTTGGAAAGGGGGCCCTATCCTCGCCCCACTGCCCCAATCACCTCCTGCCTTCCTTTCACAGATCACTGCACCGTAAACCCCCTAGGTTCAATTCCCACGTGGGTCGCGAGCGCACAATGTGGGCTGACATTCTCCGGGAAGCAGGGCTGGAGTGCCGCACTGTCTTCCTGAGGAGACATTTGGAGTGCCGCACTGTCTTCCTGAGGAGACATTTGGAGTGCCACATGGTCGTCCTGAGGAGACATTTGGAGTGCCGCACTGTCTTCCTGAGGAGACATTAAATTGGGATCCTGTTGGTACTAGTTTCCACACCAGTCAGTGAGACAGAAACCAAGACATGCACCGTTTCCTTTGTGGAGAGAGTTATTGACTTGCTCAGTGTCAGCCCTCTCATCCCACACTGACCTCTCCATTTATATGTGCTCAGACAATTAAAAGCCCACTACTTGTTTGTCTCAGTCTCCAATGAAGACACTGACAAACGTGAGTAGAAATTGAAACAGAAATTGCTGGCAAAGCTCTGGAAGTCTGGCAGCATCTGGCAGCATTTCTGGACAGAAATCAGAAGTAACGCTTCCCCTCTGGTGACCCTTCCCTCGGAAGGAGATATTGACCAGACCCTGACAACGAATGTGACGTTAACGCGAAGCGAAGCAGGTCAACACACCGTGCCCTGGTCAGTGTTGACCAACAACACTGAGAACAGAATTCACGGCACTGAATACCGGCTCCCGCTGCGAACAAAGGAGACCACCAGAGTTACAACAGTGACTGCAGCAGCTCGAAACCACTGCAAGTCGGCTGTGAAGTGTCTGGACGGGCTGAGATGGTGCCGTATAACAAACCCCACTTCTATTTCCTTACCTAAACTCTTCAGCAGCAGCACCACGTTGCCCAGGTTTGTTCGCTGTATTTCCGGGATGGACGTTTCCTCCATTTCGTGCTTGAAGGCCCAGGCTGTGTAGAGGCGGAAGCACTTCCCGGCAGCCACGCGGCCAGCCCTGCCAGCTCGCTGGTTAGCTGAGGCCTGGAGTCACAAGGAGGCAGGGGCCGACAGGGTTAGAGCAGCAGGCACTTCCGCCGCCGGCTGGCGAACTACAATCACTGCTTCAGGACGGCCGCGGGCTAATCCTCGTGGCCGGGAGAGTCGGGGACCGGGCTGAACAACGTTAAAACTGGCTTTGTGCGTGGAAAGTCAGGTCTCACAAACTGGATTGAGTTTTTTTGAGGAGGTAACAAAGAGGATTGATGAGGGCAGAGCGGTAGATGTGATCTATATGGATTTCAGTAAGGCGTTTGACAAGGTTCCCCATGGGAGACTGGTTCGCAAGGTTAGATCTCATGGAATACAGGGAGAACTAGCCATTTGGATACAGAACTGCGAGCAATTCTGGTCTCCTTCCTATCGGAAAGATGTTGTGAAACTTGAAAGGGTTCAGAAAAGATTTACAAGGACGTTGCCAGGGTTGGAGGATCTGAGCTACAGGGAGAGGCTGAACAGGCTGGGGCTGTTTTCCCTGGAGCGTCGGAGGCTGAGGGGTGGCCTTATAGAATTTTTAAAAATTATGAGGGGCATAGATAGGATAAATAGACAAAGTCTTTTCCCTGGGGTCAGGGAGTCCAGAACTAGGGGGCATAGGTTTAGGGTGAGAGGGGAAAGATATAAAAGGGACTCAAGGGGCAACTTTTTCACACAGAGGGTGGTACGTGTATGGAATGAGCTGCCAGAGGAAGTGGTGGAGGCTGGAACAATTGCAACATTTAAGAGGCATTTGGATGGGTACATGAATAGGAAGGGTTTGGAGGGATATGGGCCCGGTGCTGGGGAATGGGACTAGATTGGGTTGGGATATCTGGTCGACATGGACGGGTTGAACCAAAGGGTCTGTTTCCATGCTGTACATCTCTATGACTCCAAGTCCACACTGACCCTCTGAAGAGTAATCCACCCAGACCTATTCTCCTACCCTATTACTCTACATTTATCCCTGACTAATGCAACTAACCCACATATCCCTGAACACTATGGGACAATTTAGCATGGCCAATTTATCCTAACCTGCACGTCTTTGGACTGTGGGAGGAAACTGGAGCACCCGGAGAAAACCCACGCATGACACGGGGAGAATGTGCAAACTCTACACACAGTCGCCCGATGCTGGAATTGAACCTGGGTCCTTGGCACTGTGAGGCAGCAGTGCTAACCACTGTTAGCAGTTCCCCGAACCTGCCCCGCAGGCCCAACAAGGTCTGGTTGGAACCTCAAATCCACATCCTCGCCTTACCCTGATAAATTCTCACTCCTTGCTTCAGAAACATCGAAATACTTCTCTTAAAAATGCTCAGAGCATCTGCTTCTTCTGAGGAAGAGAGTTCCAAACACTCACGACCCTTTCAGAGTTAACGAATCTCCTTTCCTAAATGGGCGGTCCCTTATTTTTAAATTGTTCTACAGTCACCCACAAGGCGCATCAACCTTTCCATGTTCACCTGACGTAAGACGCTAAGAGGTCTTGACATTTTAATCAAGTCACCTCTTACTCTTTCAGAGCTCTTTCAGATATAATCCTAACCTGTCCAACCCTCCTCCTCAAGACAGCCTGGCCTCTCAAAGTCTCAAAAATTTGAACGCATTCATATCCTTCCTTAATAAGACAACCGGTATGATACACAGTCTTGAGTCATAGAGATGTACAGCACAGACAGTGAACCCTTCCATCCAACCCGTCCATGCCGACCAGATACCCGAAATTAAACTAGTCCCGTTTGCCAGCACTTGGCCCATATCCCTCCAAACCCTTCCTATTCATATACCCATCCAGATGCCTTTTAAATGTTGTAATTGTACCAGCCTCCACTACTTCCTCTGGTAGCTCATTCCATACACGTACCACCCTCTGTGTGAAAAAGTGGCTCCTTACGTCTTTTATCTCACACCTTACCTGCGCCGCCACGTTGACTATCCCAACCCAGGCAAAAGACCATGTCTATTTGTCTTATCCATGCCTGTCATGATTTTGTAAACCTCTATAAGGTCACCCCTCAGCCTCCGATGCTCCAGGGAAAACAGCCCCAGCCCATTCACCCTCTCCCTGTACCTCAAATTCTCCAACCCTGGCAACATCCTCGTAAATCTTTTCTGAACCCTTTCAGATTTCACAACATCTTTCCTATAGCAGAGAGGCCAGAATTGAATGCACTATTCGAAAAGTGGTCTAATCAGTGTCCTGTACGCAGCATGACCTCCCAGCTCCGATACTCAGTGCACTGACCAATAAAAAAAAGTGTGCCAAATGCCACCTTTACCCCCCCCCCCCCCCCCCCACCCCCACAGTTTACCTGTACTTCCACCTTCTAGGAAACTATGAACATGCACCCCAAGGTGTTTTCATTCACTAACAGCAGCACGGAGGCTCAGTGGTTAGCACTGCTGCCTCACAGCATCAGGGTCCCGGGTTCGATTCCAGCCTTGGGCGACTGTCTGTGTGGAGTTTGTACATTCTCCCCATGTCTGCATGGGTTTCCTCCGGGTGCTCCGGTTTCCTCCCACTGTCCAAAGATGTGCAGTTCAGGTGAATTGGCCGTGCTAAATTGTCCGTAGTGTTAGGTGCATTAGTCAGAGGGAAATGGGTCTGGGTGGGTTACTCTTCGGAGGGTCGGTGTGGACTTGTTGGGCTGAAGGGCCTGTTTCCACACTTTAGGGAATCTAATCTAACTCTCCACAAGTCCAGGAAAAGCAGCAATCTAATCTGGACACAGCATGGTCCCATCAACTGCACTGTGATCATCACTAGATAATTGGCTTCTGTGATGTTGGTGAGGAATAAGGATTGACCCAGGACACTGTAGATACCTTTCCCTGTCCCTTTTCCAAAACAAAAGCACCCGATCATACTTTGCATCCAAGTAAGTAAGTAGAAGGAGGCCTCAGGTAACAAGTGGTCTGCAGAACACCACCTCTGGCACTGCATGAGATGATCAGCCAAGATCATCTTTCTGCCCCATTGTACTAAACAATACTTCTCCCTCAGTTGGCATCAGTGAATGCTGTTTGTGTGAGCTTGCTGTGCTCAAATTGGTTGCTGTTCCGTCCTACATGTCAAAGGAGTGGGTGCGTCAGGGATTAGAGTATGTCATTCTTTAAGTGCGCTCATGACCCCTGGGTGGAACTTGACCCCTGACCTTCTGAATCAGGGTGGAGTAAGGATGGTGCTAGAAAGGGAGCCCATGCTGAGCCATCGTTGGTATCAACAGGACGGTGTATATCTCTCAGAAGGAAGGCAGGTTGACCTGCAGAGAATGGTATGTGCCCAATGGTTACAGTCATAGAGATGTACAGCATCGAAACAGACCCTTCGGTCCAACCCCTCCATGCCGACCAGATATCCCAACCCAATCTAGTCCCACCTACCAGCACCCTCCAAACGCCTTCTTCACTATCCTACCTACCTGTGACTTGTTGGACTGAAGGACCTGATTCCAGACTGTAGGGATTCTATGATTATAAGTGAGTGGCCTTGTCCTCCTGATTTGTGTGTAAACGTAAAACCAAAAGGGTAGCACTGGGTGTGAAGTGCTTCAGGAGATTCTCAAGTTGCTGTGTGAATGCAGAATGCCTTAAATCACACCTGTTTTCAGATGCTGATATCCCCGCTACCACTGCCTCTAACCGAGGAGCACCCCCTCAAACCGCGTGTGTGCACGCGCACACACACACACAGACACACACACACACAGGGTGAAGGCACCCACCTTGGAGCAGGGTGTGACAATGAGAGACTCCATGCCTGTGCGTGCATTGTAACTCTTCTGCTTGCAGAAACCGGGGTCGATCACATAGATGATCCCATCGATGGTCAGGGAGGTCTCCGCGATGTTGGTGGCGATGACAACCTGGGGCGGGCAACAGGGCAGCAGCGGAGAGGGAAAGAGAGAGCTCGAGTTAACGACAGCAAAGTTGAGAGTCTGTGCAGAGTGGCTCCGTGTTGAGGAGGGATGGGGGAGCTGGGCCTCAGAGGGCCTCACTTCCTCAGCAGCCTCAGCCACATCCTGGGAATCGCAGGCATCTTGGGTTCACCACCTAACTTGCACTTCCTCATTCTCAGGTTGAATGTTTTTTTTTAAAAAGTCAGCTACAACTTAACGAGGACATTTCCATGCACTCACAGGTATGAGTAACCACTACTGAAATCTCAGCTCTCCCGCTTTTGTACATGGGGCTGCTTAAAGGACACAACTGCCTGAACTTCAAGGGCTGGAGAGTAGGGATGGGGGAAGGGGTAGCTTGTTTCCCAAAGACCTAAGGCTGAATATCTTGCCCCATATCAAGCAATTCTTCACCAGTGAGCTGATCCATCACTAACAACTTTTATTGGAAAAGCAGCAATCCAGAAAAAGATTTACAGAGCCTAGCCGTAAGTCACAAGCCAGGACTGAGACGGAATGCTCTTTACTTGCTTCGATGAGGACAGATCCAATAACACTCGTGCAGTTCAAGAGCTTTTCTTAGCACCCCATCCAACACATTCACAACTCACCCTCTCCACCACACAGTGGCAGCAGTGTGCACCCAGTTTATAAGACATACTGCAGTAACTCAGTTAAAAATCACACACCAGGTTATAGTCCAACAGGTTTAATTGGAAACACACTATCTTTCGGAACGACGCTCCCTCATCAGGTGATAGTGGAGGGCTCGATCGTAACACAGAATTTATAGCAAAAATTTGCAGTGAGATGTAACTGAAATTATACATTGAAGAATTGATTGTCTGTTAAGCCTTTCATCTGTTTGAATACCGTGATAGTTTCATGTGTAAATCACAAAACCATTTTTAAAATGTTGCATTCTCAGACTAACTGTTAACAATGGTGATAGCTAGACAATATGTTGAAGGTGTTAGCCCCCTGTGTTCTCTGTTGGGCAATGGGACCCTATGTGAGAATCTCTCCGGCTATGTCGAAGGCATCTTGAAACCTATTGTACAGGGGATCCCCAGCTTCTGTCGCGACACTACGGATTTCTTACAGAAACTCAGCACCCACGGACCAGTCGAACCGGGAACATTCCTCGTCACAATGGACGTTTCCGCACTCTACACCAGCATCCCCCACAAGGATGGCATCGCGGCAACAGCCTCAGTACTCAACACCAACAACTGCCAGTCTCCAAACACTATCCTACAACTCATCCGCTTTATCCTCGATCATAACGTCTTCACCTTTGACAACCAATTTTTCATCCAGACACACGGAACAGCCATGGGGACCATGCCAACATTTTTATGCACAGGTTCGAACAAGATTTCTTCTCTCTGCAGGATCTCCAACCAACATTATACACCAGACACATTGATGACATTTTCTTCCTCTGGACCCATGGCGAGGAGTCACTGATAAAACTACACAGGGACATCAACAAGTTTCATCCCACCATCAAACTCACCATGGACTACTCTCGACTATCTGTCTCATTCTTGGACACGTGCGTCTCCATCAAGAACGGACACCTCAGCACCACACTCTACCGCAAACCCACAGACAACCTCACAATGCTACACTTCTCCAGCTTCCACCCAAAACATATTAAAACAGCCATTCCCTATGGACAAGCCCTAAGCGTACACTGGATCTGCTCAGATGAGGAGGAACGTGACGGACACCTGGAAGTACTCAAGGATGCTCTCACAAGAACGGGGTACGATGCTCAACCATCGACCGCCAGTTCAGACGTGCCACAGCAAGGAACCGTAATGACCACCTCAGGAGACAGACACGTGCTGCAACTGACAGGGTATCCTTCGTTGTTCAGTACTTCCCAGGGGCTGAAAAATTACGCCATGTTCTTCATGACCTGCAACACATTATCAGTGTGGATGAGCACCTCACCAAGACCTTCCCCACACCTCCACTACTTGCCTTTAATCAACGCCAAACCTCAAACAGATCATTGTTCGTAGCAAACTGCCTGGCTCTCAGGACAACTCCATACAACCCTGTCACGGTGGACGCTGCAAGACGTGTCAGAGTGTGGACATAGATACCACCATTACGTGTGGGAACACCTCCCACCTTGTACATGGCAGGTTCTCATGTGACTCAGCCAGTGGTGTCTATCTTATACGTTGCAGGCAAGGAGCCCTGAGGCGTGGTACATTGGGGAAACCGAGCAAAGGCTACGACAACGGATGAATGGGTACCGCACAACAATCAACAGACAGGAGGGTTCCAGGATAGTGGTCCAGGACATTTGACCTCGGACCTTCGGGTGACCATCCTCCAAGGTGGACTTCGGGACAGGCAGCAGCAAAAAACGGCCAAACAGAGGCTGATAGCTAAGTTTGGTACCCATAGGGAGGGCCACAACCGGGACCTTGGGTTCATGTCACATTACAGGTGACCACCATTGCATTGTACACACACACACACACAGACAAAGACCCACATGCACACATATATTTTGTGGGGTGAATTTGTACTTGCAGGGCCACATTGTACTTTGCTCAAAAACTGCATACATTCATGTAAAAGGCCATTATCTCACTTTTTAGATTAGAATCAATCTAAACATTATGGCATAGACAGAGAACACAGGGGGCTAATACCTTCAACATATTGTCTAGCTATCATCCATTGTTAATAGCTAACCCAAGAATGCAACTTTTTAAAAAAGGTTTTGTGATTTACACATGAAAGAAGTGAAACTATCACGGTATTCAAACAGATGAAAGGCTTAACAGACAATCAATTTTTCAATGTATAATTTCAGTTACATCACACTGTACATGTTTGCTATAAATTCTGTGTTAGGATTGAGCCCTCCACTATCACCTGATGAAGGAGCAATGCTCCAAAAACTGGTGTGCTTCGAATTAAACCTGTTTGGACTATAACCTGGTGTTGGTGATTTTTTTAACTTTGTACACCCCAGTCCAACACCAGCATCTCCAAATCATGTAGTAACTCATTAAGCCTACTGGGTCAGCACTTTACAAACCTGCAACCTCTGCTGTCTAGAAGGTCAAGGGGAGCAGATGCATGGGAACATCGCTGTCTGCTAGTTTGCCCTCCAAGCCATTCTCCGTCCCAAGATGGAAATATTTGATTTGGTCTATTACTGTCACACGTACCTGGGTACAGTGAAAATTTACATTCAGGTGATAGAACAGAGCGAGGGATACTATGTTATGGCTGCAGGGATGGTGCATAAAGGATGAGATTAACATTAAATGGGGCAGCTCGGTGGCTTAGTGGCTAGCACTGCTGCCTCGCAGCACCAGGGTCCCAGGTTTGATTCCAGCCTCAGGGCGACTCTCCGTGTGGAGTTTGCACATTCTCCCAGTGTCTGTGTGGGTTTCGTCCGGGTGCTCCGGTTTCCTCCCACAGTCCAAAGATGTGCAGGTTAGGGTGAATTGGCCATGCTAAATTGCCTATAGTGTTAGGTGCAGGGGTAAATGTAGGAAAATGGGTCAGGGGGGGTTACTCTTTGCGGGTCGGTGTGGACTTGTTGGGCTGAAGGGCCTGTTTCCACACTGTAGGGAATCTATTCTAATCTTGTTACAATAACGATGCTTCAGTGAAGTACTTAATTGGCTGCAAACTGCTTTAGGACCTGATGGGCGCTAGATAAATGTGCAAAAGTATAACAGAGGATGTTGGAAATCTGAAACAAACTCCGAGAATGCTGGGGGAGCTGAGCGGGTCCAACAACAACTCCGGACAATGAAATGTTTCAAGACCAATGATCCTTTCTGCAGAAGTTTGGGGGAGGGGGGTTGAGAGGTCACACATTTAGGTACCTCTGGGAATGAATTCGTTCCGAGGATGAGGGGTTTATGAGGATAGACTGCAGAGGCTACGACTGCTCTCTTTGGAAAGAGAAGGAGGCGGCTAAGAGGAGACTTGGTAGAAGTCTTCAAAATCACGGGGGCACTGGATAGATAGAGAAACCTGCCAGTAGAAGGATTGAGAACTAGAAGGCACTGATTTAAAAAGGGATTTACAAAAGAAGCAAATGCGACGCAAGAGAAAGCTTTTTGTCACATGTTGGGTTCGGGCCTGGAATTCACCGCCTGGGGATGTGGTGGAGGCAGGCTCGATTGAGGAATACAAGGGGACAGGGACAATTATTTAAACAGGAACAACGTGCAAGGGTATGGGGAAAAGGGAGGAGATCGGCACAATGTAATGAAGCTCGCTTCGAGAGGCTGTGGAGACCCGATGGGGCTGAATGGTCTCTTTCTGAGAGATTCCGGGAATGAGGAAAAGTGAAATCAATGGTTGGTTAACTGCAAGTGAGAATGCACCATCCCGAAAGACCACGCTCCTAGCTAGCTAAAGGAAAAGGGAATAAAAAAAGTGCGGCAAAGGCATGGGGTACAAAGCATCGTGACAATAGTTCATGGAGTGATGGGCGTGGGTGTGTGCACCCAAAACACCAGCAATCTAAAGATGTGCCAATTAGGTGGACTGACCACACTCAACTGCCCACAGTGTCCAGAGAGGTGTAGGTTAGCTGGATTAGGCATTGAAATGCCAGGTTACAGGGATGGGGGCGGGGGGGGGGGGAAGGGATCTGGATGGAATGTGCTCCAGGGGGGGTTGGTGTGGACTCGATGGACTGAGTGGCCAGCTTCCACACTGTAGGGATTCAACGATTGCTGGGGCCCAGTGCGCTCTCTGCACATGTGAATACCTCAGAAATCTCACGTAAACAATGTTGGTGATTTATGTCAGCTTATGCTCAGGATGGGTCCCAGAAGGCTCCCTACAAAACTAATCCTGGCCCACGCGGCCATCACCGACACTGCCACACTCACTCCTGGCAGCGGAAGGACGCTTTACCTGGGAGGGGTCACTTTAAAATAGTCACAATTAGCGTGGGCTCGCCCCTCACCTTCCTGGCACCTGCTGGGGTGGGCTCAAAGATCTTGGCCTGCATGTCGGAGGGGAGGTTGGCGTAAATGGGTAGAACCAGCAGCTCGGCAATCTTGGAGCCCAGGCGACGGCATCGCTCCTGCAACATCTCGCACGTGGTCTCGATTTCCTCCTGTACAAGCAGCAAGGCACTCCATCACAAGGGGGAGGGGGAGGCAGGGGTCAGCACAAAGCATAGGGGCCCAGCCGTCGGCGGCTTTGACTCAACGCAGCGAGTGCCCGGGCACCGGGAATAACACAAGGAACGACACGGAGCATCAGCTCGGCTCGGCTCGGTTCAGCCAACACGCGGCGGTGAGATCTGCACGGCTTAACTGATTGGCCAGTGGCCAGCCGCGGGACGGATCTGGTCAGCCCAGCCTGAGGGGATCCCGGCTGAGTGACCGGCCCCGTGGCCTCCTTACCTGACCGGTGAGGAACACCAGAATGTCGCCAGGAGCTTGAGTGACGTGAATCTGCAGGACAGAAACCACGCAGGCTTCCAGATAGTCCGCTTCAGGGGCCTATGGGGAAGAGAGCAAATGCAAATATTTACTCAGGCTTCTGTGCTGACAGAGGGGCATTTGAGCTTGGGGGGACCCACTGTCGTTCAGGGGCTCACGTGTGCTACCTTCGCCTGGGGACACCAGCACAGGACAGGTGAAGCCACATCGTCTTTATCCTCCTGGAACCACATGCTGCCTGTTAACGCCAAGCCCACAGCTGCTCCCCCCCCCCCCCCACCACCAGCCCCCCGAGGGAGATCTCAGGCGATGCCACAGACGAGGGATCCAGCCTGGGATCTGTGTGATCTGCTGGCATCAGTCACACCCATCAAGCGTCAGAGACCGTAACTATGAAGACATCACGACGCTCCGACCTTTCGTATCATGGGACAGCACAACACAGAGACCACACTCTCCTCGCCTCCCCTCCTCCCTTCCCCCCTCCCCCCCCCCCTCCGACAGCACCCCAATCCAGGTGACATTATTCAGAAATCTTGGAGAGCACTGGAGGTCACTCAAGCCATGGGGCCTATGCTGGCTCTTTGAGAGCGCCACCCACATTATTATTGCTTTATTCACCATTATTATTCAATGAATTATTCATTGTGATTTCTTGTTAGGAGTGTCCTTCCTCGGTCTCATACCTGACCCCTGCACGTTTTCAGTCCCCTTCCTCTGAAGAAAGATTTAAAGCAGTTCTGCCTCTTAGTTCCAATCCATAGCAATTCCCCCTCTCCCCCCCACTGAGGCATTTCTCTCAGTCTACTCTTGGCCATTTACCTCAAACCCACTGGTTACTGATCTGATGAAAGGGGTGAGGGGACCTCCTTAACAAAAACCCTTCATCACTTGGGCATAAGGAGGATGGGCCCAGATTCTCTCATCTCTCCCCTCCATTGAAGCTCTTCATCACTAGCAATTCTCCTCAGCTCGCACCCCAGGGCCCTGACATCCGCGTCCTACGCCCGGCCGGTGAACACCCCCGCAGTTTAACAAGCGGGAACCATGCCGCACAGTGTTCGCGAACAATCGCCCCGCGTGCTACTTTTGTGGCCAGCGAATACCGACACGCTCCAGAGAACCCAGCATGGTCATCAGTCGAGCACAGCTTTGTTCATCACCCACTCCAGAGGGAAGGAGTTGGCAACGTCAGCTCCCGCTGCACCTCCACCCCCTATGGAGGACTCTGGACGGACATTCCCCCCTCGAAATGCCCCACACGATCCTGGTACCTTGGTGTAGTAAATATCAACGGGGAACCGTCGCCCCGGGATACGAAAGATCGGAGCCTCGTCGAAAAACGTCGAGAACTTCTCAGTGTCCAGCGTGGCGCTCGCAATCAGGACCTTCAGGTCAGGGCGGAAGCGGGAGATGTCTTTAATCAGCCCGAAGAGAATGTCAGTGTGAAGTGTGCGCTCGTGGGCTTCGTCAATGATCACCACGCTGTGAAGACAGACAGACGACACACATCAGCCAAGACCATGCAGCAGGGGAAGGGTTACCCTGCACCTTGAGCACACGCTTGGGAAGTGCCCAGCACCCCGTGCATACACACGGGGCATAACTCAAGCACTGTACGAATGCACTCATGTGTTGCCCAGCACGGCACAAACATGCTTAAATTATCCAGCATCACGCAAACACCCACCCACCCACCCATTACACAGATTCCGCACGAATCCCAGCATCATGCAAACACACACACCCCAGCACTGCGGGAACATGATATTCGGAGCTTGCCAGACTGAAGAAAGCTCTTCCTATCATCCCCGACGTATTGTAACGTTCTGTGACGCTCAGTAACCACCGCGCTCTCTCATGTGGGAACCTTGCTCACCTATATCCAGCCAAGTCTGGCTCCGTGAGGAATTCCCTCAGCAGCATTCCATCTGTCATGTACTTTAGCACCGTCCGCTCCGAGGTGCAGTCTTCAAACCGGATACTGTAGCCAACCTGGGGAGTTACGTGTGCAGGAGTCAGATGGCCACCGCCTTTGAATGCTCACCACGCAATGAAGTACTCAACTCATGACCGCTCCTTACATAATACCCTCTCTCAACCCCTGCCTCTGCTCCTTTTCCCAGGGTTACTTTTCTGCACTGACTTAACATTCCCACTCATCTCCCATCCAGCATTGTTGATGGATCATGGCAGGTGTCAGCCATAAGGCTTTTGAGTCCTGTCCTGCCATTAACGTGGAGACTCCCCCATCTTTCCCTTCACCGCTACCGTCTTGCTTTGGCCCCTTACCCCTCAGTACCCAATGCTCACCAAAACCAACCAGTTACACACTAAAGCAATAAATTCAACGTGCATTAATTGTTTTTAAAATGCATTCTTGCCACCTGTATTTCCCTCTTCTCACGCCCTGCATTCTTTTCATTGCTTGCTGGCCCCCCTCTTCCGCTGTCATTATGCCTGCTCATTCCCCCCACCCCGACGGTCCAAACCTCTCCCATCACACTGTCCTTGGCTCAGTTTTTTCTCTCTCGGTGCCACAGATGAACAGCTCACCTCATTTCCCAGCTTGACCCCGATCTCCTGCGCCACTCGGGCGGCCACGCTCATGGCTGCCACGCGCCGAGGCTGCGTGCACCCGATCTTCATCCCCCCAGCCGTGTAGCCCTGCGGAGACAGCGTCGGAAACTCAACACCGGATCATCAGGGAACGAGTGCGAAGCAAAGCTCCAGCGAGGTGCGAGAATGAACCAGCTCAGGGCTGCAACGTTGCAGCCGGACTGTTGGTAACACGAGCTGCACTTTTAACCAACCAGAGGTTGCGGGCGGGGGGGGGCTCAAGTGGGTAGAGGGTAGTGCAAATCTGACAATCCACCTGAGCCCATGGAATTACTGCCCTGTGACTCAGCCCAGTATTTCAGAGGGTGAAATATTCAAATGGGATCCATTTGACAAGATCAAGTGTCGCATAAAGCCTTACTTTTTGCACATACTAATATGTACTAATATATGGTACGTATAGTACCATATGTACTATATGGTGGCTCAGCTGTCAGCACTGCTGCCTCTCAGGGCCAGGGACTCAGGTACGATTTCAGCCTCGGGCGACCGTCTGTGTGGACTTTCTCCCCTGTTCTGCGTGGGCTTCCTCTGGCTGCTCCAGTTTCCTCCCAAAATCTATAGATGTGGAGGTCAAGGTGAATTGGCCATAGCATTCAGAGATGTGTAGATTGGGTGCATCAGTCAGGGGTAAATGCAGGGGGATGGGTTACTCTTCGGAGGTTTGGTGCAGACTTGTTGGGCCGAAGGGCCTGCTCCACACTGTTGAGATTCTAATTTATAAATACCAAGAACACTGCGGTAACCACAAGGCCATCTCATTCCTTAGTGCCACTGGTCTGGGTTTCTCTCGGGTCACGCCTAAGGTGGGGGGGAATGTATGTGTGCAATGAGCGGTCGGGGTGGGTGGAGGAAGCGGAAAGAAGAACAATATTTAAAAGGCATCTGGACAGGTTTATGAAGAGGAAAGGTTGAGGGGGATATGGGCCAAATGCTGGCAAATGGGACAAGATTAGCTGAGGATATGACCAAAGGGTCTGTTTCTGTGCTGTACCACTCCATAAATATGAGAAGGACGCCTGTGGGAGACTTGGGAGCAGATGGTAATGAATGATGGCCAGTATCTAATAGATTGCTTTGAGTACAATATAGGGAGCAGCTTAAGATAAGACGTGCAATAAGTTGGGAGGAACAGTTGACTTTGTTCCCCAGAAGTTTCCATCTTGTAGTTTTATTCCAGGGCATGATCACGGCTGGTGCCAGACGAGCAAGTGCAGGTTGATTGATATGATCAGCCAACAACTCCAGTATCATTGTAACGAGCAACTCGCATCTTGGAAGGTGGGCAAGGTTCCTGATCCTGTGTCGCCCTCCATCTAGAAATGCTGGTAAACACATTGCTGTCTCACATGATAAACATAGGAGTGTCTCACAGGTTGAATACTACTCTGCATCACTCCCAGTTTCACAGGTTGAACACTGCTCTGTATCATTCCCAGTTTCACAGGCTGAACACTGCTCTGCATCACTCCCAGTTTTACAGTTTGAACACTGCTCTGTATCATTCCCAGTTTCACAGGCTGAACACTACTCTGCATCACTCCCAGTTTCACAGGCTGAACACTGCTCTGCATCACTCCCAGTTTTACAGTTTGAACACTGCTCTGTATCATTCCCAGTTTCACAGGTTGAACATTGCTCTACATCACTCCCAGTTTTACAGGCTGAACACTGCTCTGTATCACTCCCAGTTTTACAGGTACAACACTGCTCTGTATCACTCCCTGTTTTACAGGCTGAACATTGCTCTGTATCACTCCCTGTTTTACAGGTACAACACTGCTCTGTATCACTCCCTGTTTTACAGGTACAACACTGATCTGTATCACTCCCAGTTTTACAGGTATAACACTGCTCTGTATCACTCCCAGTTTTACAGGTATAACACTGCTCTGTATCACTCCCAGTTTTACAGGCTGAACACTGCTCTATATCACTCCCTGTTTTACAGGCTGAACACTGCTCTACATCACTCCCAGTTTTACAGGCTGAACACTGCTCTGTATCACTCCCTGTTTTACAGGCTGAACACTGCTCTGTATCACTCCCAGTTTTACAGGCTGAACACTGCTCTGTATCACTCCCAGTTTTACAGGCCGAACACTGCTCTGTATCACTCCCAGTTTTACAGGCTGAACACTGCTCTGTATCACTCCCAGTTTTACAGGCTGAACACTGCTCTGTATCACTCCCAGTTTTACAGGCTGAACACTGCTCTGCATCACTCCCAGTTTTACAGGTTGAACACTACTCTGCATCACTCCCAGTTTTACAGGCTGAACACTGCACTACATCACTCCCAGTTTTACAGGTTGAACATTGCTCTACATCACTCCCAGTTTTACAGCCTGAACACTGCTCTGCATCACTCCCAGTTTTACAGGTTGAACACTACTCTGCATCACTCCCAGTTTTACAGGTTGAACACTGCACTGTATCACTCCCAGTTTTACAGGTTGAACACTGCACTGTATCACTCCTGCTTTTACAAGTTGAACGCTGCACGAAGTATTCCACCAATTCTCTGCAATGCGTCAAGCATCTCCCCAGCCTGAACTGACACTCACCTCCTCGTACAGATACTGGGGGATCTGGGTTGTTTTGCCAGAGCCCGTCTCGCCCTCGATGATGAGGATCTGGTGCTCAGCGATAGCTGCCAGCAGGTCCTGACGGTAGGGGAAGACAGGTAGGCTCCTCCTCACCTCCTGGAGAGTCATTTTCTGCTTCTCTGCCTCCGACATTTCTGCCTTTTCATCCTGGGATGGAAAAACAGGTAAATAAGTGTGACTTTGGAATGGGACAGCACTTTTCCTGTCTACCTTGGACAGCGTCCCAAAGACCAGAGACCCTCTAAGAAGAAACCTTTACATCCTCGCTGGGACCTTTACTCTTAACACAGTAATTCCTAATTCTAGATTCTCCCATGAGCATAAATTTCCTTTCCACATTCACCCTTTTGAGCCAGATAGGTTTGTCTGAGAATCAGTAGGTTCATGATCATTACTTAGGAGTTTAGAAATTTATGCCAGAACTGTAACTTAATTAAATTTCTCCCAGCCAGGTAGGGATTTGAACCCAAATCTCCAGACCTTCAATCTCAGTCTTTGGAAGGGGAAACAAGATGAAGTTGTATTTAATGAGTGGCAGTTCACTGGGTTGCTCAGAGGGATCTTGGGGGTAATTACTCACAGATCCCTGAAGTCAGCAGACAATGTGAATAGGATAGTCAAGGAGGAATATGGGACACTTGTGCCAGAGATTAAAAGAGCAAGGAGGTAATGCTGGAGTCGTACAGAGCATTGGTTAGGCCATAGCTGGAGTACTGTGTGCCACCCTGGTTACCTCACTACAGGAAGGATGTGAGGGACGGGGTACACAGAGGAGGTTCACCAGCATGTTGCCTGGGATGGAGAAACTGAGCGGGAAGGAGATGGGCTTGGACAGTTTTCTCGAGAGTTAGAGAAGACTGGGGCGGGGGCGTGATCGAAGTGTATAACGTTATGAGGGGTATAGATAGGGTGCATAGGGACTGACTACTCCCCTTGGTGGAGGGGTCACAGTTTTGGGGTAAAGGACAGGAGTTTCAGAGGGGATTTGAGGAAAAACCTTTTCACTCAGCAGGTGGTGGGAATCTGGAATGCACTGCCTGAGACGGTAGTGGAGGTCAGTAACCCTACAAACCTTCCAAAAATATTTGGATGGGCGCTTGAAATATCATAACATTTAAGGACAGGGGGACTGGTGCAGGAATTTGGGATTAGTATGCCTTTAGTGGTAGTTATTGTCGATGCAAACTTGATGTGCCATATGGCCTTTTCTGCGCTGTCTGACTCCAGTGGCTCTGAACTTCTAGCCCAGTAAACAAACAAGGGCAAGACTTATACAATTGAGGGCTTTGGGTAGTGGTGTAGAACAAAGAGTTCTAGGGATTCAGATAAACATAATACAGATAGACAGGGTGGTTAAGAAGGCATTCAGCATGCTTGTCTTCATTGCTCAGCCCTTTGAGTATAGGAGTTGGGATGTTATGTTGAGGTGTACAGGATGTTGGTGAGGCCTCCTCTGGGGTGTACTGTGTCCAGTTCAGGTAGCCCTGTTACAGAAAGGATATTATTAAGCTGGAGAGCGTTCAGAAACAATCTGCCAGGATGCAGTCAGGAATGGAGGGTTTGAGTTACGAGGGGAGGCTGGGACTGTTTTCACTGGAGCGGGAGAGGTTGAGAGGTGACCCTACTGAGGTTTACAAAACCATGAGGGCCATGGACAAATTGAATGGCAGGTGGCTTTTCCCTCGGGCGGGGGAGTTGGAGACATAATTTTGAAGGTGAGAGAAGAAAGAGTTTCAAAAGATATATAGAGTGGTTCCTGTGTGAAATGAACTTCCAGAGTAAGTGGTGGATGCGGGTACAATGACAACATTTAAAAGACATTTAAAAGATAGGTACATGAATAGGAAAGGTCGGGAGGAATATGGACTAAGTGCAGACAAGTGGGATTGGTTTGGTTTGGGATGATGGTTGGACCAAAGGGTCTGTTTCCATGCTGTATGACACCACTGTCACCGTGCAGCCTACCTTAGACACGGTTCCCTGCATGGTGACGGTGGTCACAAAGTCAATCATCTCGTCCTCCTCCAGCACAAACTCGTACTCCTTCTGCTGGTTGCGCTCCCTGGCGTCCCGGGCCCCGAATTTTAACAGCGCCGCGTCCATGTGCTCCTCCTCCCAACGCCTCTGCTCGTCCCGAGGGGCATGTTTGTCATCCGCCTTGGGCTCCTCGTAGCGATCCGGAACTTTCTGACAAAACACAAAGGGTAGCAATGAGTCAAGGCTGCGGCACAAAGCAAAGGGTCAGTGCGAGGATGGGAAACGGGAAAACGGTCAAAGAGGACGCAGAGGCAGCGACCGGTGACTGGCAGCTGTGCAGCTCAGGTGCCAACCTGTCACAGTGCAGTCAGGGTCGGACGGTTAAAAAGGATATTATTAAGCTGGAGAGGGCTCAGAGAACATTTACCAGGAATGGGAGGTTTGGGTTATGAGAAGAGGCTGGGGCTTTTTCACCAATGGAGTGTGGGAGGATGACAGGTGACCACATACAGATTTATAAAATCATGAGGGGCATAGATAAGGTGAATGGCAAAGTGTCGTTTCCCCTAGTGTGGGGGGGTAAGGGTGTTCACTGTGACCTGCTGCTGTCAAACACAATCCCCGAGCTGTGTTGTGTAACACACGTCCCGGAGCTGCACCCAGCAGCTCCCCTGTGGGGTAGTGCCCCCCCACACAACATCCCACATCCTCCCACACCTCCCCCAATCCACCCACAGCCTCCTGACGCCCGGTTCCGACCTACGTCGCCCCCTCCCACACCCCCGACCCATATCCCCCCTCAACAAACCCCCACCAACACTCCCCCCCCCCCCCCCAAGGCCGTACCAACCTTGCTGCGGGACTCCTCGGGCATGTAATAGCGGTTGCTCTGCTCCTGCTTCTCCTGCTCTCCGGCTGCTTTGTACTCCCGTGCCAGGTCGCGCACTTTCTTCTTGTAGTCCAGCTGCTGCTTCTCCCGGTTGCTGAGGTCAGTCGCGGAGAACAGGTACTCGTCGTCCAGGATTTCCGCCTCCAGGTCCTCCAGCTTCTCCTGCTCTCGCTTGCCCAGGTAATCTCTCCGGGACCTCTTGCGCAGCTCCGGGATCTGGAGGGGAAACATGAGCGCCAGGGATCGGGGGGTTTTTGCATGCTGAGCAATGGTCAACCTTTATATATAGACACAAACACACACCAGACATGCATTGCATGACACTGATTTTGTTATCTTTTCCCATCGTTCGTTACAATTTCCTCCGTACTTCAGGAATCTTTGCACTGACCAGTGAAAGGAGGTTAGTATTTGAGAATGGAAACGTTTTCCATTTCAGGCATCCATTGACAGTCGTACTGAACCTACTCTGTGCAGTGGTCCCACTGAGTACTGCCAGCAGGCGCAGGGGAAAGCAGGGTCCCCTCTTCACTCCACCTTCTCCGACTATTCTCAATGTGGGTTAGATCATTCTATACCGTCTCCATTGAACACAATCAGGGTGGGCACAGAGAAAAGCTATCTCACAGTGCTGGGGGCCCTGGTTCGATCCCATCCTCGGGTGACTGTCTGTGTAGAGTTTGCTCATTCTCCCCCATGTCTGGGCGGGTTTCGTCCGGGTGCTCCGGTTTCCTCCCATAGTACAAAGATGCGCGGGGTAAGTGGATTGGTCATGGGAAATTCCCCCATAGTGTCTGGGGATATGCAGGCTAGGTGGATTAACCATGGGAAATGTGGGGTTACAGGGACAGGGTGGAGAGTGTGGGTCTGGGTGGGATGCTGTTCGGAGGGTCGGTGTGACTCGATGGGCCAAATGGCCTACTTCCACACTGTAAGCCCCCAGCCCCCATCGAACACTCCTGGGACAGCCACAGCAAACAGTTTCAATAGAATAAAGATCCGTCTATTCTTTAAAACTGAAAGCGAAATCCACTCTACACTCTCCCCATCAGACACTGCCAGAACAGGGACAGCACAGGTTTAGGATCAAGGTAATGGCCCCTTTAGTGTTTTAAACTGGAATTAAAGCTCACATCACAATGCCCCCGTCAGACACTCCTAGGACAGGAAGAGCGTGGGTTTGGTCGAGAGCAAACACACAGCTATGATCCTCGAAGGAGTCTTCCTGTGGTCCCTCAATGGGACACCACCCTTGAAACCTCGGGCAAAGATTGTTCCACACTTAACCCCTTGGGATTGGCCTTCCACTGAAGCTGATGAACCCGGAGCATTCAGGGTGACAGGCAGTGACTGACCCAGGCAGCACCCATCTCACAACTCAGCTCGACCCATGGCTGCGAAGCTGCCGCAGAACCTAGAGTGGGGACGGGCGCTGTTGAGGGTGCCTGTGGTCACCCTGTCTTTTCAATGGCTCTGCGCAGCGAGAGAGGGCAGAGCAAGTGAAGGGCTGCCCCTTGACCCTAACGCAAGGTGCACAGTGGCCGTGTCGAACCCTGCAGAGAGACATGATGCTCTCCAACCTCCAAACGGAAAGCCGACTTCACTCCCCATCGTACCATTGCCCGCCGGTCTTCCTCGCCCATCTTCAGACGTTTCTGAGCTTCCTCGTAGGCCTGGAACGGGAAAAAGCAGGACTGAGAAATCCCTCATTAACCATAGAACACATGCCTTCTATACTTGTTCACAGATAGCCCATTCCGCAGCCTGTAATCATCTGAACCCCTGGATTAGATTCCAGTCTGTAACTCACTCCCAGGTATCCATTATTCTGTATATAAACCATCTGAACCCCTCGATTAGATTCCAGTCTGTAACTCACTCCCTGGTATCCATTATTCTATATATAAACCATCTGAACCCCTCGATTAGATTCCAGTCTGTAACTCACTCCCAGGCATCCATTATTCTATATATAAACCATCTGAACCCCTCGATTAGATTCCAGTCTGCAACTCACTCCCAGGTATCCATTATTCTATATATAAACCATCTGAACCCCTCGATTAGATTCCAGTCTGTAACTCACTCCCAGGTATCCATTATTCTATATATAAACCATCTGAACCCCTCGATTAGATTCCAGTCTGTAACTCACTCCCAGGTATCCATTATTCTATATATAAACCATCTGAACCCCTCAATTAGATTCCAGTCTGTAACTCACTCCCAGGTATCCATTATTCTATATATAAACCATCTGAACCCCTCGATTAGATTCCCGTCTGTAACTCACGCCCAGGTATCCATTATTCTGTATATATAAACCATCTGAACCCCTCGATTAGATTCCAGTCTGTACCTCACTCCCAGGTATCCATTATTCTGTATATAAACCATCTGAACCCCTCGATTAGATTCCAGTCTGTACCTCACTCCCAGGTATCCATTATGCTATATATAAACCATCTGAACCCCTCGATTAGATTCCAGTCTGTACCTCACTCCCAGGTATCCATTATTCTGTATATATAAACCACCTGAACCCCTCGATTAGATTCCAGTCTGTAACTCACTCCCAGGTATCCATTATTCTGTATATAAACCATCTGAACCCCTCGATTAGATTCCAGTCTGTACCTCACTCCCAGATATCCATTATTCTGTATATAAACCATCTGAACTCCTCGATTAGATTCCAGACTGTAACTCATTCCCAGGTATCCATTATTCTATATATAAACCATCTGAACTCCTCGATTAGATTCCAGACTGTAACTCATTCCCAGGTATCCATTATTCTATATATAAACCATCTGAACCCCTCGATTAGATTCCAGTCTGTACCTCACTCCCAGATATCCATTATTCTGTATATAAACCATCTGAACTCCTCGATTAGATTCCAGACTGTAACTCACTCACAGGTATCCATTATTCTATATATAAACCATCTGAACCTCTCGATTAGATTCCAGTCTGTACCTCACTCCCAGATATCCATTATTCTATATATAAACCATCTGAACCCCTCGATTAGTTTCCAGACTGTAACTCACTCACAGGTACCCGTTATTCTATATATAAACCATCTGAACCTCTCGATTAGATTCCAGTCTGTAATAGTGTTATAGTGTAACAGGTTTAATTGGAAGCACCAGCTTTTGGAGCAGCGCTGTTGTGTGATTTTTAATGATATAAACATGCATTAACATGGTTTACAAGACCATGTTTGGATATTTGGATATGAGTTTACTAATACTTGTTTAGGGAGGGAAATCTATCATCCTTACTCGGTCTGGCCTACGTGACCCCAGGCCCAGAGCAACTGCCCTCTGGACAAATACGGAGGGACAACAAATACTGGCCTGGTCAGTGATGTCCATATGTCACGGATAAATGAAAGATATAGTTCAACACTGGAATCTAAGTGAGGGAAGTGTCAAGGTTTAGACAGGGAACGACGAGACAATTTGACCCTCAGGTTATATCGGGCAGTATCTTCACTCTCCCTCTCACTGAGACAGTATTCTAGCTGTAGTAATTGGAGAGAGCCATGGCCTGAATGAAAACTGCCTCGAGGGACCGAAAGGCCATGGTCCTGTTGCCATGGTCCCGTGTCTCTGCGAACATGCCCCTACCTTCTTATCAGAGCGCTCCAGGATATTTCGGGTCCTGTCCTTGTCCCGTTGCTTGATACGCTCGGCGAAAGCATCTCGCTCCTCCAGATCTTTCAAGCGATCCTTCTCCTCCTTTTCCCATTCTTCTTCTTCAGATCCCGACAGTTTCTGTGGCGACGGGTTCCTTTTCCTGATGTCAAAGGTACAGGCTATTCAGTAGGATTCATTTCACCTCTACAGGCTGTCCCCTCTAAGTCCTGCTGCCCTAGTTGCAATGACCCTCTGCTTAAGTCAATACCAGACAAGTCAAAACCCAGACTGAAATCTAGATCAGATTTTGGTTTGGTTTTAATGAGGGCTATCCCTCACAGATAGAGACATACAATTTTCATTAATAAAGAAAGCTGTTATGAAGATGTGGGTGCACTGTACCTTTAACAGAGTTAAAAGGAACACAACTACATGACAGAACCAAGTGTTCTGAAAAGAAATACAATGCAACATTTGGCCGAACAACTTAATTAGCTGGTTGCCCTGGAGACGACAAAATAGATTTGAATTAGGCCAATCAGTTTAAATTACATCCTGAAAAATACCAAACTCCAATTCAGTTTGAATTGAGTATATTGACAATCTTACAAGTTAATGACATAATCTGATGCTTTGGGTATATAAGACCTGGGGAAATTGAACAGTTGAGAGGAGAACTGCCAAGCCCCAGCACGTCAAAAGACTGCCCGAAAAATAGTTCGTTTGAAAAGGTACCTATAACGATCAGTGACCTGTGAAGAAGAAACCCCTAAGAAGTCCAGAAATCAGAGAAAACAAAAGCAGTCTGGTTTTGAGGTAAGATTTCTTGTTTTGTAAATTGTAATCGGGAGTCTTATCGGACCAGTATTATATCAGAGAAGGTAACAGATAGGTTAGAGTAAGGAATTGTAAATAGTTGTTAGTTAATTATTCTCTGTTATACTGTAAGAAGTAAAGTTGTTAATTTTTACTTTAACTAGTTCTTGGCCTATCGAATTTTCAGATTACAAGGGATAAATCTTTCCTGTGCTGCTGGTTTTAAATTAAGCAGGAGAGTTTACCTCGTGTCGTAACAGTTTAGGGGCTCGGATCCGTGACTTGAACTGGCTTAGATAAATTTGAATAGATTTGGGGTACAAAATGTCCCGGCAGATTTAAACACTTGCAGCTTAGTGTTCTAGATCTTTAAATAAACCGTATGTGAGACAATTTGCTTAATCTTAGTGACATCTGGTTGATTAAATTAAAAGTAAGAGAAATAGCTCTTAAAATTGCGAAAGTGGTTCTGGGATTTGAAGATGATTCTCAGACTTGTCAAGAAGGTTTAGAAGGAAAGAAAAAGGCCATACTTTTAGAATTAGCAAAGAAGTTAGCTTTGGGTTTAACGAAGGACAAAAATAAAGCTGAAATTGTAAAGGAATTACTCAAACACGTGGGTGACTCAGAGAAACAGACAAGTGCAGCAGAAGTACTAAAACATAAATTACAATTGAGGAAAATGGAGTTAGAAGATAAACAAATGGAAAGAGAAAGAGAGAGAAGGTTCTTAGCTGAGAAAAGAGAGAGAGAGAGAGAGAGAGAGAGAAGAAAGGGAGAGACAAAAAGAGGGAGAATTTGAATTTGAGAAGTTGCAACTTAGTCAGCAAAGTCAAGTTAACAGGATGGGAGATTAAAAGAGAAGGTAGTGTTGTTTATAAATATGTCAAAACTCTACCCATTTTGATGAGAGAGATGTTGAAGCCTTCTTTATTTCATTTGGAAAACTGACCAGACAGATGGAGTTGTCCGAGGGGTTATGGATAATGCTAGTTCAGACTAAAATGGTAGGCAGAGCTAGTGAGTTATCTGCCGCACTGTCAGCTGAGGTGTCAAGAGATTACAAAGAGGTTAACCAGTCTATTTTAAGTGCTCATGAATTGGTACCAGAAGCATATAGACATCAGTTCAGAAACACAAAGGAGGAACCAGGTCAGACTTTTGTTGAATTCGAAAGAATTAAAGATAGTCATTTTGATCGATGGGTGCGTGCTTTGAAAACAGGTAAGAATTTTGAGACTCGAGAGATTATTCTTTTGGAGGAGTTTAAAAACTCATTTCCAGAGATGGTAAGAATTCACCTGGAGGAAGAGAAAGCTCAGGAAGTGAGAAGGGCAGCAGAATTAGCAGATGGGTACGTGTTGGTGCATAAGACTGAAGCCAGAATTCCATCCTGTGAGGGATAGAAGCTGGGAGAAAGGGAGATCCGACACTCCCAAAACCAAGAGTAGAGCACGCCGGTAAGAATTTACCACAGGATTAAAAAAAAAGAAGCCAAAGAGGGCGGACAGGCGATGAAAGGCCTCAGGTGATTCCACTGTGGTAAAGTGAAACACACAAAGTCACAGTGCTGGTTGTTAAAGAAGGGGGCTGCGAGAAAAGATGTGGTAAAAGAAACTAAGCCAGTGGCATTAGTGAAAGTAGTAAAGGAGACCCCAAAAAGAGCCAAAGAACTGCAGGAGAGTGCACAGCCTAGACAGGGGCTCGGTATGGAGTTAGTACCTGATCTCTACGAAGAATTCGCCTTGGTGGGTAAAGTTTACTCAGAAAGAACAGGGGGACAAGGATAAGAAGCTATAATTTTGAGAGATACAGGATCTAACCAGTTGCTGATAGCAAGGGATGAACGAATATGGACTCTTTCTGATCTGTTACCAGAGTGTGTGGTAATTTGTGGGATAGATGGACAGAAAGTTAGCATCCCCCAACGTAAGAGCAGGTTGGAGTGCCAACTTAAAACTGGGGTAGTTACAGTGGCAGTCATTGACAGAATGTCAGTTCCAGGAATTTAGTTTGTTCTTGGGAATAATTTGGCAGGAGCCAAGGTAAGAGTGACACCCCTTGCTGTGGGACGGCCAAGGAAGACCAAGAAACTAAGGAGTTAAAACAGAAATATCCCGGGAATTTCACAGACTGTGTAGCAACCAGATCCCACTATCATAAGTCACAGCACGAAGCAAAAAGTAAAGAGAAGGATGAAGGAATTGAGGTTCAGTTAGCGGACACCCTGTTTGACGTAAATGGTGCAGGAAAAACCTGAACAGGCAGTGGGTCAGACAGAAGTGTTCAGCCCTAAAAGGCGAAGAGACTTGCAACAGTAAGACAGGACAATAAAAGATATATATGTGGATGCATACGCTGAAAAGGAGGCAGAGAATATTCCGGAGGGTTACTATCTGAAAAATGGAATCTTAAGGTGGAAATGGAGACCGCAGCAGCTGAGTGCAGAGGAGAAATGGGCCAAAGTGCACCAGATTGTGTTGCCGGTAGCATACAGACAGGAGGTGTTACAGGTCACACATGAACTACCTGTAGGAGGTCACCTAGGGGTACAAAAGACTCAGGCTAAGGAACAAACACATTTTTATTGGCCTGGAATACACAAGTTAACTTTTGCCGTACATGTCATACATGCCAAATGGTAGGTAAGCCACAGGCGGTAATAAAACCAGCCCCTTTGTTGCCGATTCCCACATTTGAAGAACCTTTCATGCGGGTTATAATTGATTGTGCAGGTCCCCTCTGAGAACTAAAAGTGGGAGCTAATACTTGTTAACCATAATGGATGTGTTTACCAGATTTCCGGAAGCAATTCCATGACAGAGTATCAAGGTAACAAAGGTGGTAGAGGAGTTAGTAGTTTTCTTCACACGGTATGGGCTACCCAGAGAAATTCAGTCAGACCGAGGGTCAAATTTTACTGCTAGGCTGTTTGAGGTGGTTATGGATAGCTTAGCTTTACAGCACTTAAAATCCAGTGCGTATCATCCTGCATCCCAGGGAGCTTTAGAAAGGTGGCATCAGACCTTGAAGACCATGTTGAGAGCATACTGTCAGGATTACCCGGGTGGTTGGGATACAGGTACCCCACTCTTATTGTTTGGCCATTAGAGATGCCCCCAAATGAATCTACTCAGTTCACTCCCCTCGAGTTAATATTCGGTCATGAAGTGAGAGGCCCTTTGAAACTAATTAAAGAAAAATTGACTGGACCATAGTTGGAGATCTCACACTTGGATTATGTATCAGAGGTGAGGGAGAGGTTAAATAGAATAGGTGAGTTAGCTAAACAGCCACCTAAAAAGGGAACAGTGGAGAATGAAGCAGGTAGCAGATAAAAGCTCTGAGACACTGGCATTTTCCCAAGGGGATGGCATGTTAGTACTGTTACCAGTGGTAGGAGATCCTTCAAAGCCAGGTTTAGTGGCCCCTATCAAATTGAGAAAACGTTGAGTCAGGTGGACTATCTAGTAACGATACTAGATAGAAAAAGGAATCGAGTATGTCACATGAACGTGTTGAAACTGTATTAAACCAGAGAGAACGACATGGAGAAACGGGTGTTAGTTACTGCCCCGCAGAGTGAGGTATCAAATCCAGATGATATAGAGTTTGATGTGCCTCAACATAGATTAAAAAATGAAGTAGTCCTTGAGGAGTGGGATAGGTTAGCAAGCTACCTGTCTCAGGAGCACAGAACACAGTTGAAAGAGTTGTGACTGCAGTATAAGCACATATGTAAGAATCAAATGGGGAGGACTAATGCTATTGTACATGAAGTAGACATAGGGAATACTGCTCCAATAAAACAACACCCTGATCAGCTTAATCCTTTCAAAGTGAGACAGGTCCAGATGGAGGTGGAGACCATGCTCAATGAGGACATCATTGAACCAAGCCAGAGCGAGTGGAGTTCGCCAACTGTCTTAGTTCCCAAACTGGAATGGACTCAACAATTCTGCCTGGATCATCAGAAGGTCAACGCCATTACAAAATTGGACTCTTATCCAATTCCTAGATTGGAGGACTGTATCGAGAAAGTCAGACAAGCCAGTTACATCACCAATTTGGACTTAATGCGTGGTTACTGGCAGGTACCTTTATCAGAATCGGCAAAAGAAATTTCTGCATTTGTAACCTCAAATGGGTTGTATCAGTTTAGAGTGACGCTCTTGGGAATGAAGAACGTACCCACCACATTCCAAAGATTCACGAACAGAGCTGTGGCTGGGTTAACCAACTGGGCGGTCTATTTGGACTATGCAAGTCCTGGAAAGATCACAAGGTAGAGCTGGCAGAGCTCTTTTAACGGCCACGTGAAACAAAACTGATGATAAACTTAAATAAAACGGAATCCGCAAAAACAGAGCTGATGTTCTTGGGGCATAGCATTGTCACGGAAGGTTGACTCCACGGAACGCAAAGACGAAGGCCATCAAGGAATTTCCACGACCAACCTCGAAGAAAGAGGTGCTTTGAAACTTTGGACTCAGCGGATTCTATCGGAAGTTTGTTCCAAACGTCAGCAGCGGAGCGGCACCATTAACCGATTTGCTGAATAAGAACACAAGGTTTCGGTGGACAGGACAATGCCTGGAGGCATTCGACCACTGGAAGGCAATACTAACCACCAAACCAGTTTGAGCTCCAGCAAACTTTTCCAAATCTTTTACAGTCGCCATCAATGCTTGGAGTTGGAAGTGTACTCCTGCAGGAAGACGAGGATGGAGGTGAACCGCCAGTTGGTTACCTTTCGAAGAAGGTCAACATCCACCAGAGGAAACAGTCCACAATCAGAAAGGAGCTATGAGTTTGGTCCTGGCCTTACAACATTTTAATGTGTATGTCACAAACAATACGTCGGAGACGGTTGTGTACACTGACCACAATCCATTTACATTCTTAGTACGCTTTAAAGACAAGACTACTTTGTTGGAGTCTTATGTTACAGACTTTTAATTTAAAAATCATACACGTTGCAGTTCGGAAGAATGCAATCACAGACGCGTTATTGCGGATTTAACTGCTACAGTTTAGATGGGATTTGACTTTATTTCATTTTATATATTTACACAGGCAAATGGGAAGAAGTTAAGCTGAACTTAGAGTTATCTGTATGTTATGGTAATGTGTTTAAAAAGTACAGAAAAAATTAAGCCATATTTTCATCACTCAAATGCTGGTTCATTTTTTTTCTAAAGGAGGGAGGTGTTATGAAGATGAGGGTGCACTGTACCTTTAACAGAGTTAAAAGCAACAGAACTACCCGACCGAACCAAGTGTTCTGAGAAGAAATGTAATGTAACATTTGGTTGAACAACTCAATTAGCTGGTTGCCTGGAGATGACAAAACAGATTTGAATTCGACCAATCAGTTTAAATCATACCTTGAAAAATACCAAACTCCAATCCAGTTTGGATTGAGTATACTGACAATCTTAAAAGCCAATGACACAATCCGATGACTTCTAGCATCCACAGTTCTTTTAGCTTTTATCTGGAATTATCACTAACCGCTTTACTCAAAGGTATTTGAGTCTCAGTCTATTCTCCCCTTGCCAACTGCTGTATCTCTATGCAAAGACTTCACAGAACACAGAAACAAAGTAAAATTTAAAGAAATTCTCTCCGTCTCATCTATGGTTGCTCCCCCAAAGTTCCATAAGACATAGGAGTGGAAGTAAGGCCATTCGGCCCATAGAGTCCACTCTGCCATTCAGTCATGGCTGATGGGCATTACAACGCCACTTACCCTCACTCTCCCCGTATCCCTTAGTTCCTTGTGAGATTAAGAATTTATCAATCTCTGCCTCGAAGACATTTAACATCCCGGCCTCCACTGCACTCCGTGGCAATGAATTCCACAGGCCCACTACTCTCTGGCTGAAGAAATGTCTCATTTCCATTTTAAATTGACCCCCTCGAATTCTAACGCTGTGCCCACGAGTCCGAGTATCTCCACCTGACGGAAACAAGTTCCCAGCATCCACCCTTTCTAAGCCACGCATTATCTTGTAAGTTTGTATTAGTTCTCCCCTCAACCTTCTAAACTCTAATGAATACAATCCCAGGATCCTCATCGTATGTTAGGCCTACCATTCCAGGGATCACGAGTGTGAATTGCCGCTGGACACGCTCCATTGCCCAGGGTGTCCTTCCTGAGGTGTGGGCCCAAACATGGACATAGCATTCTAAATGGGGCCTAACTAGCTCTTTATAAAGTCTTAGTAGCACATCGCTGCTTTTATATTCCAACCCTCGAGATAAAAGCTCAGTCTTTTTTTCCAAGTCAGTCTTTAGACTTCTTGATGTACAGTGATAGCGTCTTTACCTCTGAGCCAGGAGGCCTGGGTTCAAGCCCGTCAGCTCTGGATGGGCAGATTAGAAAGCATCTAAGAAATAACTTGAAAGAAATTTCTCTCAGAGCCCGCAAAGCTGTGAAATCTTCTAATGAAGTAATATCCATTAGGCTGCCAAAGGGGCCCTTTGAAAAGGTTTTAAAAGAAACCACCATAGCTTCACAAATACTTAGGAGCTAATTGTTAACTTCAGACAAGTTATCAGCTCAAAATTGAAAACCCAAATTTAAACCAAAACAGCCAGATTATGGCACAGTGGTTAGCACTGCAGCCTCACAGCGCCAGAGACCTGGGTTCAATTCCCACCTCAGGCGACTGTCTGAGTGGAGTTTGCACATTCTCCCCATGTCTGCGTGAGTTTCCTCCAGGTGCTCCGGTTTCCTCCCACAGTCCAAAGATGTGCAGGTTAAGGTGGACTGGACATGCTAAATTGCCCATAGCGTTAGGACGATTAGTCAGGGGTAAATTGTAGAGGAATGGGTCTGGGTGGGTTGCTCTTCAGAGGGTCGGTGTGGACTTGTTGGGCCAAAGGGCCTGTTTCCACACTGTCGGGAACCTAATCTAACATCACACACACACACACACACAGGGTATGGTCACAGATAGCCTCTAGGCCACATTAAGGGGACAAGGAGTCAAAACAAACCCAAATACAGTGCCAGTTTGTTCCTGTCCCCGGCCGTCTCCCACAGCCAGACGGTCTGTTGCCCTTCCATACACACAGGGCACCTTGTCAGACGGCCCCCTCTCAATTTACTGACCACAGGTTTCAGCCCGCTCACTTGAGAAACTTACATTTTGTGGTCGGAGTCACTCTCCGACGAGGCTGCCCTCTTTTTCCGGATGTGTTTCCGTTTCCCCCGTTTGCCTTTACTGTGGCTCTGCTTCTCTTCGGGCCCGCTGTCCTCGCTGTCCTCCAGTAACAGGTAAGTCCGGTTCTTCTGTTGCATGGCGAGGGCCTCTCGCTCGACGGCACGCGCTGCCTTCTCAGCCTTCTGCGTCCTGGGGATCTGACCGAGGGAGGCAAGGGAAGAGTCAGCTCCCTCCACACCGCCTTGCCAAACCTGCAGCCTCTGTCACCCAGAAGGGCAAGGGCTGCAGACCCATGGGAACACCACACCTCTGCCCTCCACCCACCAAACAAGTAACCCTCCGAGCCACTTGTCACCCTGACTCGGAACTACAACATCGTTACTCGGCCGGTGGACCAAGGAGCGGCAGATAGCATTTAATTCAGGTGAATGCAAGGTGCTGCATTTCTTTTTAATTGAAAACAGAACAGAATCCCTACAGTGTGCAACCAGGCCCTTTGGGAAGACAAACCAGGACAGGACTTCACAGTTAATGGTAGGGCCCTGGGGAGTGTTGTCTAACAGAAAGACCAGGGCACTCAGGTTCCTTGAAGGTGGCGTCACAGCTTGACTGGGGGTGAAGGCGGCGTTGGGCACGCTTCATCCTTCATCCATCAGTGCACTGAGTACAGGAGTTAAAGCCTCATTTTGCAGACATTGGTAAGGCTACGCTCGGAGTACTGTGTACAATTCTGGTCAATGTGCTATAGGGACAATGCTATGAAACTGGAAAATGTACAGAAAAGGTTTACAAGGGAGTTACCAAGACCCCAGGGTTTGAGTAATAAGGAAAGGTTGGATAAACTGGGACCTTTTTTTTGCCCTGGAGTGCAGGAGGCTGGGGGGGGGGGGGGGTGACCTTATAGAATTATGAGGAGCAAAAATAAGGTCAACAGTCTTTTTCTCAGGGAAGAGGAGTTCAAACCTGGAGGGCACAGGTTTGAGGTGAGAAGGGAAAGATTTAAAAGTGACCAGAGGGAGGTGCGTATATGGAACGAGCCACCAGAGAATGTGGCAGAGGCAAGCACAATTACAAGTTAAAAGACTTTTGGACAGGTATATGGATAAAGGACGTTTAAAGGGATATGGGCCAAACGCAGAAGGATGAGACTAGTTCAGTTCGGGAAAACTGGTTGGTATGGACGAGTTGGGCTGAAAGGCCTACTTCCGTGCTGTATGACTCTGGGTATAAATCCTGAAACTCCATTTGTAAACAGCACAGGGCTGATCCTGTGTCACAAGGACTGCAGCCGAGGTTCAAGGATGTGGCGCACCATCTGCTTCAGGAAATTAGGGACAGACAGCGAATGCTGGCTTAAGCCAGTGACACCCACATCCCACTAACTGGTGCTTAAGATTTGAGGTTAGCAATGAACTGATAAAATGGAAGAGATGGTTTCCCTAAAAGGCACCGTCCACCGTACTGGCTCAAGAGAGGAAGCACGGCCTGGAAGCAAGACAAGGTGTAACCGACAACAAGTCAAATTCAGGAGCCCAACAGCCTGCAACTCCTGTCACCCTGGACATGCCACGACCCAGCCTTGAACCCAACCCACCCTGTGCGGTAAGAGCCCCTCGCCACCAACCTTCCCCCCCCCAACACCCACCTTCGTCCAGAGCTCATCTGCGAAACGTCGGACTCCCTGTGTGATGTCAATGGTCCCCGTGTCCTCCAGGCG
The DNA here is from genome assembly GCF_047496795.1 of Chiloscyllium punctatum. Taxonomy (NCBI): domain Eukaryota; kingdom Metazoa; phylum Chordata; class Chondrichthyes; order Orectolobiformes; family Hemiscylliidae; genus Chiloscyllium; species Chiloscyllium punctatum. Next base: position 1,890,738 of record NC_092768.1, on the reverse strand, counting down.
CCGGATAAAGTCTGCCACGCTGTCGCTGCGCTGGGCAGTGCCAATCAGGAACTGTGCCACGTACTTATCGCTCAGGCCCAGCAGCTGGTGAAGCTCATCGTTCACCCACTTCTCCAATGAGCCCATGGTGGTGTCTCTTCAAACAGTGAGCAAGAAAGCTCTTTTGAAAACCAAAACAAAAAGCCTGTCAGGAACTGGGGAGGGGTAAATCAGTCAGAAAACGCGGCTAGGACGAGTATGGTTGGAGCAGACCCTGGGGTTTAAATGGGGTCTCAGGGCTAACTCAAACCCGGGGGTTAATGGAGAATCTGCTTAATGGGGACCCGGCCAGGAATAAATGGGAAACCCAGCTAATGGGAACTTGGATTGATTGGGGAGCCCAGCTCATGGGCAACCTCAGGTAGATGTAAAGTTGATTAATGGGGATGAGAGGTAAATAGGAATTTGGTCAGTGTAAATCCGAGGCAATTGGGGAACCTGATTATTGGGGACTCGGGGAAAATGGAAACTTGTTTAATGGGGACCCGGGGTAAATGGGAAATTCGGTTAATGGGGACTCGGGGTAAATGGGAAATTCGGTTAATGGGGACTCGGGGTAAATGGGAAATTCGGTTAATGGGGACTCAGGGTAAATGGGAAATTCGGTTAATGGGGACCCGGGGTAAATGGGAAATTCGGTTAATGGGGACCCGGGGTAAATGGGAAATTCGGTTAATGGGGACTCGGGGTAAATGGGAAATTCGGTTAATGGGGACTCGGGGTAAATGGGAAATTCGGTTAATGGGGACTCGGGGTAAATGGGAAATTCGGTTAATGGGGACTCGGGGTAAATGGGAAATTCTGTTAATGGGGACTCGGGGTAAATGGGAAATTCGGTTAATGGGGACTCGGGGTAAATGGGAAATTCGGTTAATGGGGACTCGGGGTAAATGGGAAATTCGGTTAATGGGGACCCGGGGTAAATGGGAAATTCGGTTAATGGGGACTCGGGGTAAATGGGAAATTCGGTTAATGGGGACTCGGGGTAAATGGGAAATTCGGTTAATGGGGACTCGGGGTAAATGGGAAATTCGGTTAATGGGGACCCGGGGTAAATGGGAAATTCGGTTAATGGGGACTCGGGGTAAATGGGAAATTCGGTTAATGGGGACTCGGGGTAAATGGGAAATTCGGTTAATGGGGACCCGGGGTAAATGGGAAATTCGGTTAATGGGGACTCGGGGTAAATGGGAAATTCTGTTAATGGGGACTCGGGGTAAATGGGAAATTCGGTTAATGGGGACTCGGGGTAAATGGGAAATTCGGTTAATGGGGACTCGGGGTAAATGGGAAATTCGGTTAATGGGGACTCGGGGTAAATGGGAAATTCGGTTAATGGGGACCCGGGGTAAATGGGAAATTCGGTTAATGGGGACTCGGGGTAAATGGGAAATTCGGTTAATGGGGACTCGGGGTAAATGGGAAATTCGGTTAATGGGGACTCGGGGTAAATGGGAAATTCGGTTAATGGGGACTCGGGGTAAATGGGAAATTCGGTTAATGGGGACTCGGGGTAAATGGGAAATTCGGTTAATGGGGACTCGGGGTAAATGGGAAATTCGGTTAATGGGGACTCGGGGTAAATGGGAAATTCGGTTAATGGGGACTCGGGGTAAATGGGGGACCTGGTGTTAATGGGGACTCGGGTTAATTGATGACCTTGTGTAATGGAGACCCAACACTAACAGGGTTCAGGGTAAATGTATATGTTAGTAATCGCTGACCACACTCACCGTCTCCGGTCAACAGGCTCCACCCGGAGGAACTAGGCCTCTGTCCCGACCAACCCCACAACAGACACAGCCTCACCGGCACCTCCCCCCCCGACAACAGCCCGCATGCGCAACAACCCCTGGGTCCCCGGCTCCCGACACCGACAGACAGCAGAGGGAGAGGGGCGGAGACTCCGCCTGCAGCGCCGCCTCTGTCCGGGAGGGGACATCGGCGGAGACTCCGGCTGCAGCGCCGCCTCTGTCCGGGAGGGGAAATCGGCGGATACCCCGCCTGCAGCGCCGCCTCTGTCCGGGAGGGGACATCGGCGGAGACTCCGGCTGCAGCGCCGCCTCTGTCCGGGAGGGGAAATCGGCGGAGACTCCGCCTGCAGCGCCGCCTCTGTCCGGGAGGGGAAATCGGCGGAGACTCCGCCTGCAGCGCCGCCTCTGTCCGGGAGGGGAAATCGGCGGAGACTCCGGCTGCAGCGACACCTCTGTCCGGGAGGAGAATCGGCGGAGTCACCGATAGCGTGCCGCCTCCTCAGTCCGGGAGGGGAATCAGCGGAGACTCCAACTGCAGCGCCGCCTCTGTCAATAGACAATAGACAATAAGTGCAGGAGGAGGCCATTCTGCCCTTCGAGCCTGCATTACCATTCAATATGATCATGGCTGATCATCCTTAATCAGTATCCTGTTCCTGCCTTATCTCCATAACCCTTGATTCCACTATCCTTGAGAGCTCTATCCAATTCTTTCTTAAATGAATCCAGAGACTGGCCCTCCACTGCCCTCTGGAGCAGAGCATTCCACACAGCCACCACTCTCTGGGTGAAGAAGTTTCTCCTCATCTTTGTCCTAAATGGTTTACCCCGTATTTTTAAGCTGTGTCCTCTGGTTTGGGACTCACCCATCAGTGGAAACATGTTTCCTGCCTCCAGAGTGTCCAATCCTTTAATAATCTTATATGTCTCAATCAGATCCCCTCTCAGTCTTCTAAACTCAAGGGTATACAAGCCCAGTCGCTCCAGTCTTTCAGCGTAAGGTAGTCCCGCCATTCCAGGAATTGACCTCGTGAACCTACGCTGCACTCCCTCAATAGCCAGAATGTCTTTCCTGAAATTTGGAGACCAGAACTGCACACAGTACTCCAGGTGTGGTCTCACCAGGGCCCCGTACAGCTGCAGAAGAACCTCTTTGCTTCTATACTCAATCCCTCTTGTTATGAAAGCCAGCATGCTATTAGCCTTCTTCACTACCTGCTGTACCTGCATGCTTACCTTCATTGACTGGTGTACAAGAACACCCAGGTCTCTTTGTTACTGCCCCTTTACTTAAATTGATTCCATTTAGGTAGTAATCTACCTTCCTGTTCTTGCCACCAAAGTGGATAACCATACATTTATCCACATTAAACTGCATCTGCCATGCATCTGACCACTCACCTAACCTGTCCAGGTCACCCTGTAATCTCCTCACATCCTCCGCACATTTCACCCTACCACCCAGCTTAGTATCATCAGCAAATTTGCTAATGTTATTACTAATACCATCTTCTATATCATTAATATATATTGTAAAAAGCTGCATTCCCAGAACTGATCCCTGCGGTACCCCACTGGTCACTGCCTGACATTCCAAAATGGAGCCATTTATCACTACTCTTTGTTTCCTGTCAGCCAACCAACTTTCAATCCAAGTTAGTACTTTGCCCCCAATACCATGCACCCTAATTTTGCTCACTAACCTCCTATGTGGGACTTTATCAAAAGCTTTCTGAAAGTCCAGGTACACTACATCTACTAGATCTCCCTCGTCCACCTTCAGGATTATATCCTCAAAAATTCTAGAAGATTGGTCAAGCATGAGATCCCCTTCATAAATCCATGCTGACTCTGACCTATCCTGTTACTACTATCCAGATGTGTCGTAATTTCATCCTTTATAATAGACTCCAGCATCTTTCCCACCACTGAGGTCAGACTAACTGGTCTATTATTTCCTGCTTTCTCTCTCCCTCCTTTCTTAAAAAGTGGTATAACATTAGCCACCCTCCAATCCGCAGGAACCGATCCCAAATCTATTGAACTCTGGAAAATAATCACCAATGCATCCACGATTTCTCGAGCCACCTCCTTCAGTACCCTGGGATGTAGACCATCAGGCCCCGGGGACTTATCAACCTTTAGACCTAACAGTCTCTGCTACACCAATTCCTGGCAAATATAAATTCCTTTAAGTTCAGGTCCTTCAGCCACTGTTACCTCAGGGAGATTGCTTGTGTCTTCCCCAGTGAACACAGATCTGAAGTACCAATTCAATTCTTCTGCCATTTCTTTGTTCCCCGTAATATATTCCCCTGTTTCTGTCTTCAAGGGCCCAATTTTAGTCTTAACCATTTTTTTGCCTTTCACATACCTAAAATAGCTTTTACTATCCTCCTTTATATTTTTGGGCAGTTTACCTTCGTACCTCATTTTTTTCTCTGCGTATTTCCTTCTTAGTAATCCTCTGTTGTTCTTTAAAAGCTTCCCAGTCCTCCGTTTTCCCACTCATCTTTGCTATGTTATACTTTTTCTCTTTTAACTTTATATATTTCTTAACTTCCCTCGTCAGCCACAGCCACCCATGCCTCCTTCTAGGATCTTTCTTCCTTCTTGGAATGAACTGATCCTGCATCTTCTGCATTTATACACAGAAATATCTGTCATTGTTCCTCCACTGTCATCCCTGCTAAGGTATGGCACCATTGAACTTTGGCCAGCTCCTTCCTCATAGCTCCATAGTTCCCTTTATTCAACTGAAATATTGTCTGGGAGGGAAATTGGCGGAGACACCAACACAGTGCCGTGTCTGTCTGGGAGGAGAATCGGCAGAGATTCCCCGAACAGCACCGCCTACGTATGAAGGAATGTACTGTACGGAACTGTTCAGAAATGACTATCTCCAGTGAGAGAGAATCCAAATATCTCCTCTTGACATTCAATGGCACCACCATCACTGATTCACTCACTGTCACCATCTTACGGGTTACCATTGACCATTACTGGATTGGACTAGCTGGATGAATAGTGTGTGCCCAAAGGCTTGGTATTGTGCAGTCAGTAACTCACTTCCTGGCTCCAAAGCCTGTCCAATTCAGAGGTGTGACAAAATGCACCCCACTTGCCTGGATAAGTGCAGTTTCTAACACTCAAGAAGCTCGACACCATCCAGGACAAGGTAAAAACAATGACGGCAGATGCTGGAAACCAGATGTCTGGATTTGTGGTGCTGGAAAAGCACAGCAGTTCAGGCAGCATCTGAGGAGCAGTAAAATTGACGTTTCGGGCAAAAGCCCTTCATCAGGAATACAGCAGAGAGCCTGAAGGGTGGAGAGATAAGTGAGAGGAGGGTGGGGGTGGGGAGAAAGTAGCATAGAGTACAATGGGTGAGTGGGGGAGGGGGTGAAGGTGATAGGTCAGGGAGGAGAGGGTGGAGTGGATAGGTGGAAAAGGAGATAGGCAGGTAGGACAAGTCATGGGGACGGTGCTGAGCTGGAAGTTTGGAACTAGGGTGAGGTGGGGGAAAGGGAAATGAGGAAACTGTTGAAGTCCACATTGATGCCCTAAGGTTGAAGTGTTCCGAGGCGGAAGATGAGGCGTTCTTCCTCCAGGCGTCTGGTGGTGAGGGAGCAGCGGTGAAGGAGGCCCAGGACCTCCATGTCCTTGGCTGAGTAGGAGGGGGAGTTGAAATGTTGGGCCATGGGGCGGTGTGGTTGATTGGTGCGGGTGTCTCGGAGATGTTCCCTAAAGCGCTCTGCTAGGAGGCGCCCAGTCTCCCCAATGTAGAGGAGACCACATCGGGAGCAACGGATACAATAAATGATATTAGTGGATGGGCAGGTAAAACTTTGATGGATGTGGAAGGCTCCTTTAGGGTCTTGGATGGAGGTGAGGGAGGAGGGGTGGGCGCAGGGTTTTGCAATTCCTGCGGTGGCAGGGGAAAGTGCCAGGATGGGAGAGTGGGTTGTAGGGGGGCGTGGACCTGACCAGGTAGTCACGGAGGGAACGCTCTTTGCGGAAGGCGGAAAGGGGTGGGGCGGGAAATATATCCCTGGTGGTGGGGTCTGTTTGGAGGGGGCGGAAATGTTGGGATCCAGGACAAAGCAGCCATATCGGCAAACACTCTCTTCCCTCCACCGCCGATGCTCAGTAGCAGCAGTGTCTACTGTCTCCAAGATGCGGTGCAGCAATGCACCAATGCACAGCTTTCAAACTCATGATATTCACTACCTGGAGGCCAAAGGGCTGCAGGTATGGGAGCACAGCCACGTGCAAGTTTCCCTTCCAGATGATCCCCACTCTGACTTGCTGTTTCACTGTTGCCTGATCAGAAACTGGAACCTTACGGCACCATCGATGCCTCTACAACCACCCAACTCACCACCACATTCTCCTGGGCAGTTAGGGATGGGCAGTAAACGTTGGCTCAGGCACTGACATTCCGTGAACGAGCCGTACTAGAAACTGGAAGCAGGGGTCGCTGCCCATTTCATTCAATGCAGTAAATGGAGCCAACCGAGAGGAAAGGAAAGTCAGAGCCAAACCGAAGGGCAGAGCAGCACTTGGCAAAGTAGAACAAAAGACTGTGGATACTGATAATCTGAAACAGAAACTCGGCAGGTCTGGCAGTATCTACAAAGAGAGAGAAAAAAACAGAGTTACCATTATGTGCCCTTGAGCCTTTGTCAAAACATGACAATGTATCCAGTTTCTGGTGTTGGGTGAAAGAGAACTTTTGGTGAGTAAGAGTTAGAAGCTGGGGAGAGACCGAATCAAGGAGAGTTGACATAAAACCACGATTCCAACGTTCAGCTTTTATTTTGAATTTTCTTGGTGCACTTGTATATTCATGAGCTGAGTACTTCAACAGCATTAGGATGAGGGACTGTTCTTCACAAGTGGCTGTACATGGAAATACATCGCGTTTCACCGGTCCCACTCTGATCACACTCAGCCCCAAGAGAAACATTGCACCGTGAGCTTTGGCAGCATAGTTTAATGAGGCAGAGCGCACAGTATTTACCTGATGCAGGAAACTGGAATCAGACACACAGAAGGGGATCGGTCCGTTGTGCCCATTGAAAATAATACCAATTAGATCCACCTTCCTGCTCCATCCCTATTTCTTCTTCTTTTCCAATTCCCTTTCGAAAGTGATTCTACTCGCCTTTGGGGCAATGCGTCCCAGGTCATTGTGCAAGAAACACATTTCAACCTCAAGTGTTGGGCAAGACAGTGCATTAGTCAGAGGTAAATGTAGAGCGATAGGACGGGGAATGGGTTTGGGTGGGATACCCGTCGGAGGGTCGGTGTGGACTTCTTGGGCTGAAGGGCCCACTTCCACATTGTAGGGACTCAAGATAGTCGGGTTAATTTTCATTCTGCTCCCACTCTGACCTCCCTGTTGTCAGCTTGCTGCAGTGAGTGATGGAACCCAATGCACTTCATCCCTTGCTCTACACTCAACCTTAGCCCCCACCATTTCAGACTGCAGTCTCTGTCTTCGCTTTGCAGCTTTCCCTGTTTGTCTCATATCCCCTCCCATCGCCCCAGGCCCACCTCTCCCCACTTTCAGTCGGCCATGGTTCATCACATGTCCACCAGGGAACATCTTTTGTTCCTATTCATTACCACTCCCTTCGGCCTCTTCATTGTTTAACGCATCCTGCCATTCACCATGTCACACAAGCATCCCCTTTGGATCTTTCTTAACACTCCATGGGAGGTTGTGGACCTGAGGAAAGGGGACGAACCTGAGCAACAGGAGTATTCTATTCAGTCCATCGGACCTGTCCCTCTGTTCCATACGATAGTGGCTGATCAAACCTTTCATTGTCTTTTCCCCAACCCCATCCCTATAACCCTGTCAGTCGCCAATACTCAGAGGTCTAACAATCCCCACCTCAAACGTACTCAAAGACTATGCTCCCCATGGCTCTCTGTGGTAGGCAATTTCACAATCCTGTTGTTTGGAACTCTGGAGAATACGGGGCCCACTTTTCCCGGACTCTCCTTCCCAGGAGCAAGTCTGGTGAACCTTTGATGTACTCCTCCTACGGCTATAATATCTTTGCTGAGATTCGGAGACTAAAACCACACACAGCATTCAAGGCGCAATCTAACCAGCATGGCGCGATCCAGGTTGGAAGGACAGTTCATTGAGTCATAGGGATGTACAGCACAGAAACAGACCCTTTGGTCCAACCCGTCCACTCCGACCAGATATCCCAACCCAATCTAGTCCCACCTGCCAGCACCCGGCCCATATCCTTCCAAACCCTTCCTATTCATATACCCATCCAAATGCCTCTTAAATGTTGTAATTGTATCAGCCTCCATCACTTCCTCTGGCAGCTCATTCCATACCCATACCACTCTCTGTGTGAAAAAATTGCCCCTTAGCTCTCTTTTATATCTTTCCCCTCTCACCCTAAACCAATGCCCTCTAGTTCTGGACTCCCCAACCCCAGGGTAAAGACTTTGCCTATTTATCCTATCCATGCCCCTCATAATTTTGTAAACCTCTATAAGGTCACCCCTCAGCCTCCGACGCTCCAGTGAAAACAGCCCCAGCCTGTTCAGCCTGTCCCTGTAGCTCAAACCCTCCAACCCGAGCAACATCCTTATAAATCTTTTCTGAACCCTTTCAAGTTTCACAACATCTTTCCGATAGGAAGGAGACCAGAATTGCATGCAATATTCCAACAGTGGCCTAACCAATGTCCTGTACAACCGCAACTTGACCTCCCAACTCCTGTACTCAATACTCTGACCAATAAAGGAAAGCATACCAAACGCCTTCTTCACTATCCTATCTACCTGCGACTCCACTTTCAAGGAGCTATGAACCTGCACTCCAAGGTCTCTTTGATCAGCAACACTCCCTAGGACCTTACCATTAAGTGTATAACTACTTGTCAGTTATTCTGAATTCCTATTTCTCTATTTACCTAATTTATTGCTGGACTTTATTCTTCTAATTATTTTTTCCCCTAGGAATTTGTACTTAAGATTCTGCACCTTGCTACTTAAGGTTGCACTATAAGTGGCAACTTGTAAGCGTTTCGCAGTAGTCATGTGATCACATGTGACAATACAGCCAATTCTTGTTCTAACCAAGCCCCTTTCCAGCTGAAACGAGACCTCATTACTCCTGTACTCAAATTCATTTGCAGTAAAGGCTGACATTTGTATTAGTCTTCCTTACAGCTTGCTGCGCTTCCAGTGACAGATCAACAAGGGGGTCTCTGTATACATCCAGACTTCCCACTGCACCTACCATTTCAGAAAAGCCGTGCTCACCTGTTCCTCCTATCATGGTGGATAATCTCACCTTTTAACAGATGATCTTCCATCTTGCCTGTCCTTGCCCATTGACTCAGCCTGCCCAAACCCTCCTGGGACCATTGTATACCTCCCTCACAACACACATTCCCAAACAGTGGACAGGTGGAAAATGCAACTGCGGTGGCCCGTTCCCGATGGCGGGCTAGGATATAGGGGCGCTGTGGCTGCTCTCTGACTTCTGCCGGTTCTGTGAAAATGGGGCATGGGTCCGGCTGCGTGTGCGGGAGGACACGGACGGGAGGGACCTCGCAGCAGTCTGCTGACTGTGCAGCAGGAGCAGGTGCCATGGTCGAACGGTGGCTCAGGGGTTAGCACTGCTGCCTCGCAACGCCGAGGACCTGGGTTCGATTCCAACCTCGGGTGACTGTCTGTGTGGAGTTTGCACGTCCTCCCCGTGTCTGTGCAGGTACCCTCCGGTCTCCTTCCACAGTCCGACGATGCGCAGGTTAGAGTGGATTGGCCAGGCCCTGTAGTGTTTAGGGGTGTGCAGGCTAGGTGGGTTAAAATCCCGACAGTGTAGAAACAGGCCCTTCAGCCCAACGAGTCCACACTGACCCTCTGAAAAGTTACCCACTCGTATTAGTCTACATTTACCCCTGACTAATGCACCTAACCTACACATCTCTGAACACTATGGGGCAACTTAACACGGCCGATCCACCCTAACCTACACATCTTTGGATTGTGGGGGGAAACTGGAGGAAACCCACGCAGACATGAGTAGAGTGTGCAAACTTCACACAGACAGTCGCCTGAGGCTGCAAATGAACCTGGGTTAGCCATGGGAAATGTAGGGTGGGATGCTGTTCGGTGGGTCAATGTGGGCCCAATGGACTGTGTAGACTGCTTCCACACTGCAGGTGCTTCTATGACTCAACTCCCTTAACACGAGATTTAATCTGCAGCTCAAATCTCTTTTTGAATTTACATTTCAATTGTAAATCATTCCCATTACATTTGTTTCACTTCTTTCTTTGCATATGTTGTCATTATTTACTAAGACTAACTTCGAGCGCTAACTGTGCTGGCACAGCTCAGCCTTCCCACACTTTGATGGTGAAACAGGAGCTCGAGTCATTTCCTTCATTGTGGAAGAAATAATGTTGTGGGCTTTTGTTTTAATTGCAAAAATATACTTCATTCATAAAAATCTTTTGGTGCCTGTGCATTATTATGTATACATTCCATGTCTTCACACACAAAGATCAAACTGAGTCACTTAAATTTACAAGTCTGTATGTTAACCAGGAGAAAGTGAGGACTGCAGATGCTGGAGATCAGAGCTGAAAAATGCGTTGCTGGAAAAGCACAGCAGGTCAGGCAGCATCTGAGGAGCAGGAGAGTCGACATTTCGGGCAGAAGCTCTTCATCAAGAATGTGTTATTGAGGGGGGGGGGCAAAGGGTGCTGAGAGACATATAGGAAGGTGGGAGTGGGGCTGGGGGAAGCTAGCTGGGAAGGCGATAGGTGGATGCAGGTGGGGCGGGATGGCGATAGGTCGGTGGGGAGGGTGGAGAAGGGAGTATGTGGGAAGGAAGATGGACAGGTATGTCAGGTCAAGAGGGCGGTGCTGAATTGGAGGGATATTGGAGGGATATCTGGGATGAGGTGCGGGAGGAGATTTGGAAACTAGTGAAACTGACGTTGATGCTGTGTGGTTGAAGGGTCCCATGGTGGAAGATGAGGTGATCTTCCTCAAGTCGTCAGGTGGCTAGGATTTGGCGTTGGAAGAGGCCCAGGACTTGCATGTCCTTGAGGAAATGGGAGGGGGAATTGAAGTGTTCGGCCACAGGGTGGTGGGGATTGTTTGGTGCATGTGTCTAGAGATATTCTCTGAAATGTTCCGCAAGTTGGCATTCTGTCTCCCTGACGTAGGGAGGAAAGTGAGGACTGGAGGTTGGGTGGGGGTGGGGATGGGGGCGGTGGTTGTTGAGAGGGCGGGGACCGGGGTTCTGTCCTTGTTTTAGGTGGAGGGACAGTGTTCCAGGGTGGAGGTGCGGGAAATGGAGGAGATACGCTGGAGGGCATTGTTGATCATGTGGGAGGGGAAATTGCGGTCCTGGAAATAGGAGGCAATCTGGGATGTCCTGGGGTGGAATTGCTCCTCCTGGGAGCAGACACAGCGGAGGCAGAGGAATTGAGTAAGGGATCATGTTTTTATGATGAAATAGGGGTGGGCCATGGGGAGGGGTGTGGGAGGAAGTGTAGTCCAGCATCAACGTCAACGTCACTAGTTTCCTCATCTCCCCCCCCACCTCATGCCAGATCCAACTCTCCAACTCGGCACTGCCCTTTTGACCTGTCCTACCTTTCTCCTTTCCCACCTAATCGCTCCACCCTCCCACTGACCTACCACCGTAACCCCCCACCTTCATCTACCTATTACATTCCCAGTTACCTTCCCCCAGCCCCAAACATACCCCTCTATTAATCTCTCCACCACCACCCCCCCCTTCCCCCTTCCCACCCCCACATTCCTGATGAAGGTCTTATGCCCAAAACATCGACTCTCCTGCTCCTCGGATGCTGCCTGACCTGCTGCGTTTCTCCAGCACCACACTTTTCGACTCTGACTCTCCAGCACCTGCAGCCCTCACTTGCTCTCGGCTTGGAACTGGGAATAAGTTACAGAGAAAGAGAGAGAGAGAGAGAGAGAAATGTTCATTTTTGCTCAAGAGCAGTCTCTCTGTTCTTTGCAGTTTACTCACTGTAAACCTTAAGGAAACCAGTTTATAATTCCCACAATAGTTATGAATTTTAATCAGTGAGTCAGTGTACAATGTTGATAGTTTCCGTGGAGCTATTTAATTGCTTGTTATACACACTGGTTCCCGATCAGTGCAGGAACCTGGTCTATACTTTGTTTAAATCTGGTCCTGAAAGTCGGATAAATTGGGGAACTTTATGTTATTTACAGAATCGTTAACTTCTGGATGACTCTGGGAATAGCTTCTGGGCGAGATTGGAACATTGTCAGTAAACCCAGAGCCCCAATGGGGACTCCGCGGCATGGTTAGGGTGAGTAGCCAAGGTCTATGTCCCAGGCTAGGAGAGTCAAAGACGAGAGGGCACAAGTTTAAGGTGAGAAGGGAAAAATTTAAAAGGGATCTAAGGGGCAACATTTTCACACAGAGGGTGGTGCAAGTATGGAATGAGCTGCCAGAGGAAGTGGCGGGGACTGGTACAATTACAGGATTTAAAAGGCATCTAGATGGGGACATGAATAGGAAGGGTTTGGAGGGATATGGGCCAAGGGACGAGATTAGGTTGCGATATCTGGTCAGCATGGACAAATTGGACTGAAGGGTCTGTTTCTGTGCCGTACGTCTCTGTGACTCTATGATTCTGCCAGCCAACACCTGGAGATGGGCATATGTGGACAATACTGATGCCAGTCTTTGGACGCCTCACTTTTTTTACCTTGTCCATGCAAGACCTACCCTCACCCCATGCAGGACACCAGGCCTTCCTCTTTTCCGCTTCTCCCTGACTGCGTATCCTTTCCTCCTTTAGATCCCTGTTCCACTTCTGCAAAGCCATTGACCCGACACCTGAACACTACTCCACTGAGCTGGAAGGTTCGTTTTCAGACGTTCCGTCACCGTACTAGGTGACATCGTCAGTGAGCCTCCGGGTGAAGCGCTGGTGGTGTGGCCCGCTTTCCGTTTCTGTGCTTAAGTTTCCTTGGGTTGGCAAAGTCATTTCCCGTGGTGACGTCACTTCCTGTTCTTTTTCTCAGGGGGGGGTGGTGAATGGGATCCAAGTCGACCTGTTTGTTGATCGGGTTCCATTCAGAACCAGAACTCAATCCAAAACCACGCCACCGCTGCTTCTTCCGGAGGCTCACTGATGATGTTCCCTTCTATGATGACGAAACATCTGAAAATGAACCTTCCAGCTCAGCAAGCAAACCTACATCCAGAGCCTCAACCTGAGCTATAAATCTTCTCAAAACTCACTAACTACGCCATCTTCACGTCCTTCTCAATACTTCTAAAACCCACGATCCTTTCTGTTCTATGCCTCAGGCTTCCAATGCCTCGAGGGATTCACAAACATCCTCCCCCACAGTCTCCTTGTCACTTTAATATTTTTCTGTTAAGTTCACACAGTCTCTCCAAGGTGTGTCAGTCCAGCCTTCTCATCTGCTCCCGGTCAGCCCAGTTCACCAGCTCCACCTTGAACTCCAAAGCAAAACGTTGTGGATTCTGGGAATCTGAGACAGGAAGTGAAGGGGCTGGAAGGAAAATCAGGTCTCAAAGCAGGATCTGGGAGAGATAGATGTGAGCGTCGACTTTTTGGGTCGATGATCTTTCATCAGAATGATGTGATGTATATTGTCGATTGGTCTCAATACTGACTTGTAAAGACATGTGCAATCTTCTTGGAGATCCTCTCCACTTTAAGCCGCCGGTTAGTGGTGTCGATTAGTAGTCATGATTTGGAGATGCCGGTGTTGGACTGGGGTGGCATCTCCAAATCATGACTACGATCGGCACCACTAACCGCCAGCTTAAAGTGGAGAGGATCTCCAAGAAGATTGCGCATATCGACACAGACATCAAGTTTCTACACACCCCAGTCCGACACCGGCATCTCCAAATCATGACTTGTAAAGACACTGGGGACACTTCCTCCTTCAGTCTAAGAAACAGCAGCCTGCATCATGCCTCTCACTATCAGTCTCCCTCTCTCTCCCTCTCTTCCTCCCTCTCCACATCCCAAAGACGTGCAGGTCAGGGTGAATTGGCCATGCTAAATTGCCCATAGTGTTAAGTGCATTAGTCAGGGGTAGATATAGGGTATGGGACTGGGTCTGAGTGGGTTACTCTTCAGAGGGTCGGTGTGGACTTGTTGGGCCGAAGGGCCTGTTTCCACACCGTACGGAATCTAATCTAATCTGATCTCTCTTTCTCCCTCTCTCACCTGTTTCCCTCGCTCAGATCCCTCAATTTTTTTCCGACACTTCCATCAAACCCCTCTCAACCTTCTACAAGGAGAACAGCTTCCCCAATCTCTAATTGGACTGAACTTTCATGAAGCACGAAATAGCCCATTGCACTGGAAAATAGCAAATATAACCGCTCTGTTTAAGAAGAGAGGTAGTCAGAAAACAGGATGCTATTGGCTTGATGTCTGTCGGGGAAGGTGTCCATGAGATTATAGCCTTTGATAAACGTGAGGCAATCAGAGAAGTATCGGAATGGGTTTTATGCAAGGGAGATCACGTTTCACCAATTTATCGGAGTTTTCCCCAGTATCTAATTGGACTGAACTCCCAGCTTCCCGAATCTATCCATCGGGCTGAACTCCCAGTCACAATTTCCCTCGTCTGTCCATCAGACTGAATTCCCAGCTTCCCAAGTATCCAAATCAGACTGAACTCCCAGTCACAGCTTCCCCAGTTTATCCATCGGACAGGATTGGCTCATCCCTGGATCTGTGAAGAGTTCCCGCACTTCCCCCGTGCCTTCAAACCCTTTCCAAAACACAAGAGTCCGAAACTGGGCATGACACTCCGGCTGAGGCTGAACTGTGTTTTTTTTTCCCCTTTGTTCATTCACAGGATCAGCATTCATGGCCGAGAGAGCAGTTAAAAATCAACCATGCTGTGGGTCTGGAGTCGAAAAGTGTGATGCTGGAAAAGCGCAGCAGGCCAGGCATCCGAGGAGTAGGAGAATCGACGTTTCGGGCATAAGCCCTTCTTCATGTGGATCTGGAATCACATGTTGGCCAGACTGGGTAAGGCTGGCGGCTTCCTTCCCTAAAGGACATTAGTGAACCTGATGGGTTTTTCTGACAATGGATTCATGGTCACCATTACGCTCGAAATTTCAAATTTTTGAAAATTGAATTCAAATTCAACCAAAAGCCATGGTGAGAATTCAAAACCTGGGGCCCAAAATGTTCCCTGGGTCTCTGGATTAACAGTCCAGTGATAATACCACGAGGCAATCGCCTCCCCCCATGTAATCAGCTTTTATCCTAACTCCCTGACGTTGGACTTTATGCAATTCTTTATAAGTCGCGGAATGATTTTTACATTAGGATTAAACCTCGGCACAACATCGTGGGCCAAAGGGCCTGTTCTGTGCTGTACTTCTCTATGTTCTATGTTCTAATGATATGTGGAATAGCCCGGTGCACTAGATAATAGCACGGTGGCACAGTGGTTAGCACTGCTGTCTCACAGCGCCTGAGACCCGGGTTCAATTCCCGCCTCAGGCGACTGACTGTGTGGAGTTTGCACGTTCTCCCCGTGTCTGCGTGGGTTTCCTCCGGGTGCTCCGGTTTCCTCCCACAGTCCAAAGATGTGCAGGTCAGGTGAATTGGCCATGCTAAATTGCCCGTAGTGTTAGGTAAGGGGTAGATGTAGATGTATGGGGTAGGGGTATGGGTGGGTTACGCTTCGGCGGGGCGGTGTGGACTTGTTGGGCCGAAGGGCCTGTTTCCACACTGTAAGTAATCTAATCTAATCTAATAACCGTTCTGTTCAAGAAGGGAGGTAGTCAGAAAACAGGATGCTATTGGCTTGATGTCTGTCGGGGAAGGTATTAATGAGATTATAGCTTTGATAAATATGAGGCAGTCAGAGGAGTATCAGAACGGGTTTTGTGCAAGGGAGATCACGTTTCACCAATTTATGGGAATTCTGTGAAGGCGGAACACTTGCTGTGGATAACGGAGCGCCTGTAGTTGTGCTGTATTTGGATTTCCAAATGGCACTTGATCATGTTTTATTTCATGTATTCACCTGTGGTACATGACCAGCATTTATTGCCTGTCTCAAGCTGCCCTTGAACTGAGTGGCTTGCTGGGCCATTTCGGAGTCTAGGTTAGAGTGGTGCTGGAAAAGCACGACGGTTCACGCAGCATCCGAGGAGCAGTAAAATCGACCTTTCAGGCAAAAGCCCTTTATCAGGAATACAGACAGAGAGCCTGAAGGGTGGAGAGGTAAGTGAGAGGAGGGTGGGGGTGAGGAGAAAGTAGCATAGAGTACAATAGGTGAGTGGGGGAGGGGGTGAAGGTGATAGGTCAGGGAGGGGGAGGGTGGAGTGGATAGGTGGAAAGGACGATAGGCAGGTAGGACAAGTCATGGGGACAGTTACTGAGCTGGAAGTTTAGAACTAGGGTAAGGTGGGGGAAGGGGAAATGAGGAAACTGTTGAAGTCCACATTGATGCCCTGGGGTTGAAGTGTTCCGAGGCGGAAGATGAGGCGTTCTTCCTCCAGGCGTCTGGTGGTGAGGGAGCGGCGGTGAAGGAGGCCCAGGACCTCCATGTCCTCGGCTGAGTGGGAGGGGGAGTTGAAATGTTGGGCCACGGGGCGGTGTGGTTGATTGGTGCGGGTGTCCCGGAGATGTTCCCTAAAGCGCTCTGCTAGGAGCGCTCTGCTCTTCCAGCACCACTTTAATCTAGACTCTGGTTTCCAGCATTTGCAGTCATTGTTTTTACCTGGGCCATTTCGGAGGGCAGTTGAGAGTCAACCATGTCACTGCGGGTCTGGAGTCATGTGTAGGCCAGGCCAGGTAAGGATGGGAGATTTCCTTCAAATATTGTGGAGCATGATGTCAGCAGGTATAGAAGACTGGCTGGCCGGCAGAAAACAGAGAATTTCCCTAAATGGATCTTTGTCTCATTGGCTGGATGTGATAAGTGAAGGAGTCTGTGCTGGAACCTCAAGGTTTATTTAACAGTTTACATCAATGATTGGGGGGGGGGGGGGGGATGGTGGTGAAGGCATGGTGGCTAAATGTCACAGACAACACAAAGAAAAGTAGCAAAGTGGGTTGTGAAAGCTCACAAGAAAACTGCGGATGGATATAGACCAACTTGCAGAGGTGACCGAGTGCACGAATCACAAAATGTCAGTATACAGTTACAGCAAGTGATTAAGAATGGGATGCTGCCCTTTGTTGACTTGAGGAATCAGATTTAAAAGTAAGAATATTCGGCTGCATTTAGACTTTGGCAAGAGCACGTATTGAAAACTGCGGTTTCAGTCTCCTTACTGAGGAAGGATATGACAGGATGAATCATAGAATCCCTAGTCCATTTGGCCCAACATGTCCACACTGACCCTCCGAAGAGTATCCCCCCAAGACCCATTCCCCAACCCTATTACTTTACATTACCCCTGACTAATGCACTTAACCTATGTATCCCTGAACACTACGGGGCAATTCAGTACGGCCAATCCACCCTAACCTGCATATCTTTGGACTGCAGGAGCACCTGAAGGATACCCACGCAGACATGGGGAGCATGTGCAAACTACACATAGTCGCCTGAGGCTAGAATCGAACCCAGTTCCCTGGCACCGTGAGGCAGCAGTGCTAACCGCTGAGCCCATGGATGGTGCAGGCCCAGAACAAGTTGCCTGGATTGATTCCTGAAGTGAGGATGCTTTACACAGGCTGAGCTTGCTTCCACGCGGGTTTGGTCGAGTGAGGGGGGAGAAGGGTGCTGAGTTGATTGTCAATGCAGGGTTACGGGTGGGGGTGTGGGTCTGGGTAGGGTGCTCTTCAGAGGGTCGGCGTGGACCCGACGGGCTGAATGGCCTGCCTCCACACTGATGAACATTTAAGGTAAGATGAGGAATTGCTTCTTGCAGAGGGTAGTGAATGTGCAGAGTGCTGTATGGCAGAGGGCTCTCAAGGCTGGGTGGTTAAGTGTATACGAGGCTGAGGTAGACAGATTGTTAATCAGTGAGGGAATCGAGGGTGGTGGGGAAGGAGACTGGAGTTGAGGATAGCCACGATCCCACTGGATCGTGGAACAGACCTGACGGGCCAAATAGTCAAATTCTGCTCAAAGTTTGGGCGAAGATTTGTAGCTCGGGTGCTCGTTGTTGTGGTTCTGTTCACCAAACTGGGAATTTGTGTTGCAGACGTTTTGTCCCCTGTCTAGGTGACATCCTCAGTGCTTGGGAGCCTCCTGTGAAGTGCTTCTGTGATCTTTCCTCCGGCATTTATAGTAGTTTGAATCTGCCGCTTCCGGTTGTCAGTTCCAGCTGTCCACTGCAGTGGCTGGTATATTGGGTCCAGGTCGATGTGTTTGTTGATTGAATCTGTGGATGAGTGCCATGCCTCTGGGAATTCCTGGCTGTTCGCTGTTTGGCTTGTCCGATAATAGTAGTGTTGTCCCAGTCGAATTCATGTTGCTTGCCATCTGCGTGTGTGGCTACTAAGGATAGCTGGTGGTGTCGTTTCGTGGCTAGTTGGTGTTCATGTATACGGATCGTTAGCTGTCTTCCTGTTTGTCCAATGTAGTGTTTTGTACAGTCCTTGCATGGGATTTTGTACACTACATTGGTTTTGCTCATGTTGGGTGTCAGGTCCTTCGTTCTGGTGAGTTGCTGTCTGTGAGAACAGGTTAAAATATGCAGAGTCTAGGCTTATAGTCCCTCAAGCACAAGGGTGAAGCATTACTGAATTGAACTGCACGAAGGATTGGATGGAACAGACAGAGATCTCCTGATGAGCTGTTTCAGAACAATGGGGATTGATTGTAAAGTTCAAGCTGGACCATCAGGGCTAATGTCAGAATCTCTTTACGATTGCTCCAATGCCAATTATTTTTCTGGGAGCTGGGGTCAACGGTGGTCGGGGGGTGGGAGTTGGGACAATGTCAACAGTAATTTTCCAAATGGCGGATAGATGACTGCAAGGGGAAAGCATTAAGCAAACAGGGATGTGGAGTGTGGGGAGGGGGTCTCATCGAATGACGGAACAGGTTGGGGGGAGTTTGCTCGTAAGACACAGGAGGAGGAGTAGACCGTTCGGCCCATCGAGTCTGCTCCACCATTCAATGACGGCCACGGCTAATCTTTAATTCCACTTTCCTCCCATCTCGCCCCTAACGTCTGACTCCCAAACCGAGTTAAAATCTGTCGATCTCGGCCCTGAATACACTTGATGAACCAACCTCGGCAGCCTTCAGCGGCAAAACACTTCCACAGATTCACCACTGTCTGACAGAAGAAATTCCTCCCCATCGCTGTCCTAAAATGGGTGACCCCTTACTTTGAGACGATGCCCGCTGGTTCTGAACTCTCCCACAAAGAGAAGCAACCTCACAGCATCCATCCTGTCAAGAATATTATCTGTTCTAATCGGGCCTCCTCTCATTCGTCTAAACTCTGAGTACAGGCCCAACCTACTCAACTTCTCATAAGAGAATCCCTTCTCTGGACTGCCCCCATTGTCCATAAGACCATAACAAATAGGAGCGGAAGTAAGGCCATTCGGCCCATTGAGTCCACTCCACCATTCAATCATGGTTGATGGGCATTTCAACGCCACTTACCCGCACTCTCCCCGTATCCCTTAATTCCTTGCCAGATTAAGAATCTATCAACCTGTGTCTTGAAGACATTTAATGCCCCAACCTCCACTGTGCTCCGTGGCAATGAATTCCACGAGCCCACCACTCTCTGGCTGGTTCCTGATTTCTATTCTAAATTGACCTCCTCTAATTCTAAGGCTGTGCCCACAGGTCCTGGTATCCCCCGTGACAGAAACAATTTCCCAGTGTCCACCCTTTCTAAGCCACGTCGGTACATCTTTCTCGCACAGGGAAGCCAAAAACTGTTTGGAATATTCTTGACGGTGTAATGAGTGCTTTGTACAGAATTAGCAAGACTTGCCAATTTCATACCCCATTCCCTCTGAAACAAAGACCGACATTTAATTTGCCTTCCTTCTTGCCTGCTGACCTTGGATCATAGATGTTTTCTTGTGATTAATGTACAAGAACTCCCAAATCCCTCTGTGCTGCAGCTGGCACTGCTTGATCATATTACGTATTTGGAACCACTCTGCTATTACATCCTGTATAACACTCGCCAACATTTTTCCTAATTGTAGACGTTAAGCTAAGTGGCCTGAGGTTGCTTGTTTTTTTGTCTCCTTCCCGGTTTGAATAAGGCTGTTACATTGGCCGTTTTCCAACCCTCTTGGGCTTTGAGGATTCTTGGAAGATTGCTATCCACTATTTCTGCAGCCACTTCCTTTAATGTCCGAGAAATTTCCCATCAGGTCCAGGGTGCCTATCGGTTTAGTCCCAGACAACCCCTGGGGTCTAAAATTGCAGAATTTTGTGTATTTTATAGATTCGTAGAGGTATACAGCATGGAAACAGGCCCTTCATCCCAACTTGTCCACACCGCCCAGTTTTCACAATTAATCTAGTCCCAGTCGCCTGTGTTTGGTCTATGTCTCTCCATCCATGTACCTGGCCAAATATTTCTTAAATGTCAACATTTTACTCTCCTCCACCATGACCTCTGGCAGCCTATCCCAGACATTCACCACCTCCTGTGTGAAAAAGGTTACTGTCCTGGACCCTCTTGTCTCTCTCTCTCTCTCTCTCTCTCTCTCTCCCTCCCCTCTGCCCTCTAGTTTTAGGTTCCCCTACCACGGGGAAAACTGTAGGATATCTACCTTATCTACGCCTCTCATGATTTTATAGATTAAGGTCACTCCTTAGTCTCCTATGCTCCAGAGAAAAACGTCGCAGCCGATCTAACCTCTCTTTATAACTCAAACCTTCCAGTCGAGGTCGCATCCTGGTAAACCTTTAGTGTACTCTTTCTAGTTTAACAATGCAGGATGTTCTGCCATAACACGTGTTTCCTTAACACAAAGTTGCCAAAACACGATTGATGAATTGGGGACACTGTTTCTCAAGCTTTTAAGTTTTAAAATGTGTACTGGTCATAACGTGATTCCGGCCCCATTAGTTTAAATGGTGCAACTATTGTGCAATTTTCTTACAGCTCAAAATTGCACAAGAATGGAATTATCGTTTAATAGCATAACTGACAGTATCCTTTCTACGGTGTGGTACAGCTGCATGCTGTACGCCAAATGTGGCCTCACCAATATTTTGCACAATTTAAGAGAACCAACATGTGGTACAGAATGAAGTGACAGCAACACTGAAGTGGTCAAGATTAGAGTGGTGCTGGAAAAGCACAGCAGGTCAGGCAGCATCTGAGGAGCAGGAAAATCGACGTTTCGGGCAAAAGCCCTTCATCAGGAATAGAGGTAGGGAGCCTTCAGGGTGGAGAGATAAATTGGGGGGGGGGGGGGGGAAGGTAGCAAAGAGTACAATAGGTGGATGGGGGTGGGGATGGAGGTGATAGGTCAGAGGGGAGGGTGGAGCAGATAGGTGGGAAGGGAGATTGGCAGGTCGGACAGGTCATCAGGACAGCGCTGAGCTGGAAGGTTGGAACTCAGGTAAGGTGGGGGGAGGGGAAATGAGGAAAATGGTGAAGTCCACACAAAAATATGGCTGACTCTTAAACTTCCCCAGCAAGACAACTCAGTTCAACGGCGGTTGGGTTCAGGACAACAAATGTCAGAATAAAACACTCTCCCTAATGGAGTGCATTATTTCCCCCTCCATCTCTATTTTGATTTAATCCCCGCCCTCCCCCTTCACTGTTTGATTGCACAGCATTGCCCTTTGATGTGAAGGACACTGCTTGGCACTGGCCACTCGGGTGTTTCCCTTCTTCCTGGTGGTGGAAATTTGAATAAAGATTCGTGCGCCTTGGTGTCTCACACCTGCACACACACAACATGGGGGGCTGGGGAAAAAATAAGCACTACCACAATTAGGCGGTAGTGTGGGGGTAAAAAGTTGAAAAAAAAAACAGGAGTGTGTAAAAAAATAAACAGGAGTGTCAGAGGTTCTAAAAAAAAACTCTCCATCTCTGAAATAAATCCACAAAGGCCCGTACCCCATCACCCTTTATTTACATGTCCTTGACCCTGATCCAGCTCCCTCAGAGCTAGCTCTCAGACTGAGCACAACCTCTGACACTCCATGTTTATTTTTTCTTTGCTTCAGATTCCCAACGTCCACTGTCCCTTACGTTAGCCAATGCAGAATCCCCTTTGTGGGTCATTTGTCAGCCGGGCCTCCCTGATTGGACCTGGTTAACTCATATTCCCTGGCTGAGCTTGTTTCAATCATTACACCGTCCTTCCATCACACATTGATCTACTTCAACCAACTACAGAACAACCTCAGATATCTGAACATCGATTATCCGAAGTTTGGATTATCTGAACAAGATCTCAAGGTCCCGACACTTGGGTAAACTGTGCTATCCGAACATTCAATTATCCGAACAAAATACTCCCCAGTCCGTGTTGTTCAGATAATCGAGGATGTCCTGTATTTCTGTACTTGCCAGCATGTGGCAGTCGGGAGAGATTCTTACCTATGCGGCCCTGCTTGTCCATCTCTATCCTAGCTCCCTAAATTCTGCCTGACAGAACTCATCCCTCTTTCTGCCCCCATACCTGGTACCAAGAACCAATAGCTGAGGGTGAGGTTCAAGGGAGAAACAAAGGAATTAGGAGCGGGACTAGGTAAATCAGCCTTTTGAGACCATCCTGCCTTTTAAAACAATCATGACTGATCTTATCCTGGTCTCAACTCCACTTTCCTGCCTGCTCTCCATTGTGCTTTGTCCCACTTTTCATCAGAAACACCTCTACTTTTTTCTCAAACCTGTTAATTGACTCTGCCTGCACTCAGGGTCAGTGAGTTCTACAGATTCGCAACCCTCTGAAAGATGTAATTCTCCACATCTCAGTTTCAAATCTATCTCCTCTCATTCTATAATGACGATCTCTTGTTTGTCCCACAAGGGGGAAACATCTGATCAATGTCCACCTTAACAATCCCCTTTATATCAGATTCCACCCCCCCTCCCCCCCCCCCTTTCATTCTTCTGACCTATTTTGTCCAATTCAGAGAGATTATTGCACATCTCTGGACCAGGTGGGGCTTGAACCCCCCAGTCTCTCAGTTCAGGGGTAGGATCCTACCACCGCACCACAAGAGGGCACAACTCCAGTGAGTGCAAAGCCAAAGTTACTCAATTTCACTAACCTGCAGCCTGGGCACCAGTTACAAAACTTTATTGAGGTCGACGCATGCATACAGTCCGGAGGTCACGGGACAAGAGAGTTCAAGTGCTGACGTGCAATGTTAAACCGTTTACAGAGAATTAATATTAAAAAAAGTTTAATAAACAAAACTTAAGATTGTACAAAAGGCTCTGTGCTTGCAGGAGCTGAACAAGGCCCTGAACCAATCTTATTTGCGTTTTAATTTTTAAAAAAGGACACAACAGCTTGTTAAGCCCACGAGAATTTGGCTTTGGTACAAAATTAACATCATCCAGCGATGCTGTCCACAGCCTAGCTGCGGCAACGTTGCTTCTGGAGAAGGGAATTCAGCAGCTGAAATCCGGAGCACTGGAACATCATACAAGTGCAAATCGAACAACACAGTGACTACTACTAACCGCAAACAGTATCGATGCTCTGTCTCACTTCCCAGTCTGATGTTTAGAATCAGTACAGGGATAATGTTGGGTGAGGTTGGGAGGGGGGGGGGGGGGGGGTGGCGGGGCTGGAAGCGAATAAATATCTGGGTGCTTTCCAAACGACTGGCTTTCAAATGGCTGTAAGAGGCTGACTCTGGGGCCGGAGACAAAACCAAAGATTGTCGGGTTTCAAGACCGAAGCTGGGGGATTTTTAGTTGAGGATTCCTGCAATTGTGGGCAGACTTCTGGCTGGGCAAACCTAGGAATTTTCTGTTGAATTCTATGGATACAAGGAGAATTCTGTAACTATGGGAAGAATTCAGTACTTGTTTGTGACGGTGGGGGTGTTAGGTGTGCTCTGTGGTTTCAGGGAGGTTTCTGTGGTTGATTGTAGAATCCACAAATTTGCGGTTGATTTCCATGATTGCGGGGAAATTCTCTGATTTCAGAATGAATTCCATGATTACAGGGTGGATTCCATGATTGGAGGGAGAATCTATGATTTTGGAGTGAATGCTTTGATTTTAGGGTGAATTCCACAATCACAGGGAGAATCTGATTTCAATTTGAATTCCTTGATTTTAAGGTGAATTCCATGATCATAGAGAGAATCCTGCAATTTCAGATTAAATTATGAAAAACTATTTGACTTTTGAGGGAAACCTGTAATTTCAGGCTAAGTTCAGGTATCTCCATGAGAGTTCTGAGATTGTATAAGGGTTTTAAAATTACAGGAAGAACCCTATGCATGAGGGATGCTAAGTCTTCACACACAATTACAGTTCATTGTCCTGAGGGGGAACCATTCTTTCTTGGGGATACAGACTGTAATCCCCAGCTGAATTCACAGCTACTCCTCCTTTGATTTATCAGATCCTGTCTTCTCCTGTACGGTACATGATGCAGCCAAAGGAGGGGGCAGGAGTACGTTGGAAGGCGAGGTTAGAAACTCTATACAGCCACAGAGAAGACAAAGCAGCAACTTCATCAACCCCCATGATCAGCCACGTGACTCTTGCACAGAGCATGGAAGCAGGACATTCGGCCCATCGAGTCCACACCGACCCCCCCGAAGAGCATCCCATCCAGACCCATCCTACTTCGCATGACTAACCCACCTCGCCTGCATATTCCTGGACACTATGGCCTAACTTGGCACGGCCAATCCACCCAACCTACGCATCTTTGTGACTGTGGGAGGAAAACCCATGGGGGCACGGGGAGAATGCGCAAACTCCACGCGGACAGTTGCCCGAGGCAGGAATTGAACCAGGCTCCCCTGGTGTGGTGAGGCAGCAGTGCTGACCACTGAGCTGCTGTGTCGTCCTTTGCTGGATGTTAAACCAGCAGATCCCACCCAGGGAAGCAGGCAACCAAGGAGCAGGGTTGGTGTTCAAGTTGGCTCAGCCATTTTGTTTTAAAAAGGCAACTCATGGGGATGTGAGGGTCACAGGCCGGGCCCAGTGTTTCACCCCCCCCCCCCCGTCCCGAGTTGCCCTTTTGAGAAGGTAGTGGTGAGCTGCCTTCTTGAACCACTGTGGACCACGTGCTGTGGTAGACGCTCAGCATTGTTATTGGTGGAGAAGGCGGTGGAGAGTTCCTGCACTCTGACCCAGCAGCACTGAAGCAAGGACAAGCTCCGAGTCAGGCTGGGTATGTGGCTGAGAGAGAAACCTTCAGCCTGTGATTGTTCTTGGTGGGACTTGGAACTGCACGCCAACCTCTTCAATCCCAGCCTCGGGGGGCGACTGTCTGTGTGGAGTTTGCACATCCTCCCCACGTGTGCGTGGGTTTCCTCCGGGTGCTCCGGTTTCCTCCCGCAGTCCAAAGATTTGGTATGCTTTCCTTTATTGGTCAGAGTATTGAGTACAGGAGTTGGGAGGTCACGTTGCGGCTGTACAGAACATTGGTTAGGCCACTGTTGGAATATTGCGTGCAATTCTGGTCTCCTTCCTATCGGAAAGATGTTGAGAAACTTGAAAGGGTTGAGAAAAGACTTACAAGGACGTTGCCAGGGTTGGAGGATTTGAGCTGTAGGGAGAGGCTGAACAGGCTGGGGCTGTTTTCCCTGGAGCGTCGGAGGCTGAAGGGTGACCTTATACAGGTTTACAAAATTATAAGGGGCATGGATAGGATAAATAGGCAAAGACTTTACCCTGGGGTTGGGGAGTCCAGAACTAGAGGGCATAGGTTTAGGGTGAGAGGGGAAAGATATAAAAGAGACCTAAGGGGGCAACTTTTTCACACAGAGGGTGGTACGTGTCTGGAATGAGCTGCCAGAGGAAGTGGTGGAGGCTGGTACAATTGCAACATTTAAGAGGTGTTTGGATGGGTATATGAATAGGAAGGGTTTGGAGGGATATGGGCCGGGTGCTGGCAGGTGGGACTAGATTGGGTTGGAATATCTGGTCGGCACGGACGGGTTGGACCGAAGGGTCTGTTTCCATGCTGTAAGTCTCTATGACTCGATGTGCAGTTTAGGGTGAATTGGCCAAGCTGAATTGCCCCATATTGTTGAGGGACGTGCAAGTTAGGTGCTTTAGTCAAGGGTAAATGTAAAGTAATCGGCCTGCATGGGATACGCTTCGGAGAAGGCGATGTAGACTCACTAGGCCGAAAGCCCTGTTTCTACATTGTGGGAATTCTAATTCAAACCACAGCACTCGGCAGAAGTTTCCATCAACTCCTTTCAATTTGTCCCCAAGATGGTTCCTTAATTTCTTACCTCCTTACCACCCCAGCTGTATAAAAGGTTACCCCTTGCCCCTGTTGCCCCCCCTCCCCTACACACTTTTCTGTTACTCAAGAATTTGGAATATACCTGTACACCTTCGGACGAATATCTCGCCTCTGTGAGCATCCAAGAAGGCACCCCAAGGCTGCCTCCACTTACATACGGTGGGGGAACAAGAGGAATAAATGTGCTCAGAATTCCAACCCCTCACTGATACACACACACACACACACACACAGACGGAACACAGACGGAACACACAAATGGCAAATGGGCTCCTGCGCGTTAGCCCGGCTTCTCGATGGAACACTCTGTGCACTGAGCTGCAAAGGAAGGCTGAGAACGCGGGTCAGTCCCTCACCAGGGTCGGCGAATGCGGGGGATTTTGGTCCCAAGCACAAAAATTCCTTCCTCGGCCAATGTGCGCTGACGCCCCAGGTCTGCTCCCCACCCCTACCATTCCTGATAAAAGTAACTTGGTGTGGGGAGGGGGCTGGAGGCCTTGCTGGCGCTGGGGTTAATTCTGAGAGAGAGACACAGACCAATGGTGGCCCAGTGGTTTGTCCAAAAACAAAAAGAGAGAGTTGCAGTTCCATCGACTTGTGGGTGCTGGCTGATCGTTCTCTTCCTGTCACGATCCGTCCTGGGCGGCTTACTAGAGCGAAGAGGGAAAGAAAGCAGAATCTGGCGGCAATTCCGACGACAGACAGAGCGCCCTTGTGCCTGGGGTGACGGGTCATCGCCGGTAATTTCCATCTGCGGGAGAAACGAGAATGAAACATGTAGCCGTCACCGAGGTGTTGGCGAGGAGCAGCGAGGCTGGGAGGAGGCGCGGGAAAGGGGCAGACACCCCGCGGTTTCCCGATAGCCCACCTCAGCACTCTGCCGCAAAAGTGCCCTGCCTTGGAGCTGCCCCGTGCCTCATTCCCGAACGTCCGATTCCTGAATGGAACGGAAGTGCCAATGGCCCGGGCCGCGGCCCAGGGACAGCATCGCTCTCGGCCTGTGTTTCTCGGCAAACCGCGGTGGCCAAAGGGCAAAGGGCACAACGCTGCCTCTAGCCCCAGCTCACTGGCTGCCTAGGCCCGGATGATCACCACATTGTCCGCAACCGGGAATCAGGCCGGTCAATGGAGGATTTGAGTTGTAAGGAGAGGCTGGGAAGGCCGGGGACGTTTTTTCGCTGGAGCGTAGGAGATTGAGGGGTGACCATATAGAATTGTACAAAATCATGAGGGGCGTAGATATGGTGAAAGGCAGGTGTCTTTACCCTAGGGTGTGGGTAGGGTGTGGGTAGGGTGTGGGTAAGGGGGGGGTGGGTAGGGTGTGGGTAGGGTGCGGGTAGGGTGTGGGTAGGGTGCGGGTAGGGTGTGGGTAGGGTGTGGGTAGGGTGTGGGGTAAGGGGGGTTGGGTAGGGTGTGGGTAGGGTGCGGGTAGGGTGTGGGTAGGGTGTGGGTAAGGGGGGGGTTGGGTAGGGTGTGGGTAGGGTGTGGGTAGGGTGTGGGTAGGGTGTGGGTAGGGTGTGGGTAAGGGGGGGGTGGGTAGGGTGTGGTTAGGGTGCGGGTAGGGTGTGGGTAGGGTGTGGGTAAGGGGGGGGTGGGTAGGGTGCGGGTAGGGTGTGGGTAGGGTGCGGGTAGGGTGCGGGTAGGGTGCGGGTAGGGTGCGGGTAGGGTGCGGGTAAGGGGGGGTGGGTAGGGTGCGGGTAGGGTGCGGGTAGGGTGCGGGTAGGGTGCGGGTAGGGTGCGGGTAGGGTGCGGGTAGGGTGCGGGTAGGGTGCGGGTAGGGTGCGGGTAAGGGGGGGTGGGGTAGGGTGTGGGTAGGGTGCGGGTAGGGTGCGGGTAGGGTGTGGGTAAGGGGGGGTGGGTAGGGTGTGGGTAGGGTGCGGGTAGGGTGCGGGTAGGGTGTGGGTAAGGGGGGGGTGGGTAGGGTGCGGGTAGGGTGTGGGTAGGGTGTGGGTAAGGGGGGGTGGGTAGGGGTGTGGGTAGGGTGCGGGTAGGGTGTGGGTAAGGGGGGGTGGGTAGGGTGTGGGTAGGGTGCGGGTAGGGTGCGGGTAGGGTGCGGGTAGGGTGCGGGTAGGGTGTGGGTAGGGTGTGGGTAAGGGGGGTGTGGGTAGGGTGCGGGTAGGGTGCGGGTAGGGTGCGGGTAGGGTGTGGGTAAGGGGGGGGTGGGGTAGGGTGTGGGTAGGGGTGTGGGTAGGGTGCGGGTAGGGTGCGGGTAGGGTGCGGGTAGGGTGCGGGTAGGGTGCGGGTAGGGTGCGGGTAGGGTGCGGGTAGGGTGCGGGTAGGGTGCGGGTAGGGTGCGGGTAGGGTGCGGGTAGGGTGCGGGTAGGGTGCGGGTAGGGTGTGGGTAAGGGGGGGTGGGTAGGGTGCGGGTAGGGTGCGGGTAGGGTGCGGGTAGGGTGCGGGTAGGGTGCGGGTAGGGTGCGGGTAGGGTGCGGGTAGGGTGCGGGTAGGGTGCGGGTAGGGTGTGGGTAGGGTGTGGGTAGGGTGTGGGTAGGTGTGGGTAAGGGGGGGTGGGTAGGGTGCGGGTAGGGTGCGGGGTAGGGTGCGGGTAGGGTGCGGGTAGGGTGCGGGTAGGGTGCGGGTAGGGTGCGGGTAGGGTGCGGGTAGGGTGCGGGTAGGGTGCGGGTAGGGTGCGGGTAGGGTGTGGGGTAAGGGGGGGGTGGGTAGGGTGCGGGTAGGGTGTGGGTAGGGTGTGGGTAAGGGGGGGTGGGTAGGGTGTGGGTAGGGTGTGGGTAGGGTGTGGGTAGGGTGTGGGTAGGGTGTGGGTAGGGTGTGGGTAAGGGGGGGGTGGGTAGGGTGTGGGTAGGGTGTGGGTAGGGTGCGGGTAGGGTGCGGGTAGGGTGCGGGTAGGGTGCGGGTAGGGTGTGGGTAAGGGGGGGTGGGTAGGGTGTGGGTAGGGTGCGGGTAGGGTGCGGGTAGGGTGCGGGTAGGGTGCGGGTAGGGTGCGGTAGGGTGCGGGTAGGGTGCGGGTAGGGTGCGGGTAGGGTGCGGGTAGGGTGTGGGTAGGGTGTGGGTAAGGGGGGGGTGGGTAGGGTGCGGGTAGGGTGCGGGTAGGGGTGCGGGTAGGGGTGCGGGGTAGGGGGCGGGTAGGGGGCGGGTAGGGGGGGGGGGTGGGTAGGGTGTGGGTAGGGTGTGGGTAAGGGGGGGGTGCGGGTAGGGTGTGGGTAAGGGGGGGTGGGTAGGGTGTGGGTAGGGTGTGGGTAAGGGGGGTGTGGGTAGGGTGCGGGTAGGGTGCGGGTAGGGTGTGGGTAGGGTGTGGGTAGGGTGTGGGTAGGGGGGGTAGGGTGGTAGGGTGCGGGTAGGGTGCGGGTAGGGTGAGGGTAAGGGGGGGGTGGGTAGGGTGTGGGTAGGGTGTGGGTAAGGGGGGGTGGGTAGGGGTGGGGTAGGGTGCTGGGTAGGGGTGTGGGTAGGGTGTGGGTAGGGTGTGGGTAAGGGGGGGGGTGGGTTAGGGTGTGGGTAGGGTGCGGGTAGGGTGTGGGTAAGGGGGGGGTGGGTAGGGTGTGGGTAAGGGTGGGTGGGGTAAGGGTGTGGGTAAGGGTGTGGGTAAGGGTGTGGGTAAGGGGGGTGGGGTTCAAGACTAGGAGAGAGGAGAGAGATTTA